>NC_051861.1:64171138-64257019 GCF_015732765.1 Culex quinquefasciatus | reverse complement strand
TAGAACATACCCCAGAACATAATACCCTCCTCAAAGTCGATTTCTGACCTAAAAATTCTCAAAAAATTACCCCAAATAGTCCGAAAAACCCCGGAAGGACATCACACCAAAAAAATCGACCCCCAAAACACCCGGAAAATGATCACACCGCACCCCACGGCACTTGCATGCAAGCTACGCACCCAGGAAAAAAAAGTGCAAACTCGCCCAATCTTGTGCGAAACAAGCGTGGATTAAAATTCCCATGTTTGACACACTTCCGTAAGTCCCCGAGCTTTGGGGTGTTCAGGGCTTTTGTTTTCTCGACGAGAAGCAACTTTTCTTCTTTGACACCAACTCTCTAGGACCACTCCTTCATGCCGAAAAATCGACCCAAAGTTTTGGGGTGATCGAGTTAGTAACGCCAAAACACTCGCTAGACCCCCTAGAACAGCGATTCTCAACCTTCTTCTAGGCTGGTACCCCCTGCCATGTGAATCAAATAGGCCAGTACCCCGCAATTTTGACAATTTTGACAAGTTTGACTAATTTTGACAATTTTGACAATTTTGACAATTTTGACAATTTATTAATTTGACAATTTTGACAATTTTGACATTTTGAAATTTTGACAATTTTGACAATTTTGACAATTTTGACAATTTTGACAATTTTGACAATTTTGACAATTTTGACAATTTTGACAATTTTGACAATTTGACAATTTTGACAATTTTGACAATTTTGACAATTTTGACAATTTGACAATTTTGACAATTTTGACAATTTTGACAATTTTGACAATTTTGACAATTTTGACAATTTTGACAATTTTGACAATTTTGACAATTTTGACAATTTTGACAATTTTGACAATTTTGACAATTTTGAAACAATTTTGACAATTTTGACAATTTTGACAATTTTGACAATTTTGACAATTTTGACAATTTTGACAATTTTGACAATTTTGACAATTTGACAATTTTGACAATTTTGACAATTTTGACAATTTTGACAATTTGACAATTTTGACAATTTTGACAATTTTGACAATTTTGACAATTTTGACAATTTTGACAATTTTGACAATTTGACAATTTTGACAATTTTGACAATTTTGACAATTTGACAATTTTGACAATTTTGACAATTTTGACAATTTTGACAATTTTGACAATTTTGACAATTTTGACAATTTGACAATTTTGACAATTTTGACAATTTTGACAATTTTGACAATTTTGACAATTTTGACAATTTTGACAATTGTCTTCTGACTTCTGACTTCTGATTTCTGAATGAAGCTGGATGACATCAGGTACGCCGTTTATGCGCCAGAAATCTCAATCCTGGTTTTAGCTTAGACACTTTAACGTTACTGGTTACCGCACACTCGTTCACTTTGAAATTGAACATTTTGACCCACTTCTCTAAGTCCCCGTGCTCCGGAGGTTCAGGGCTTTGTTCGTCTCAACGAGACGCAACTTTCTTTGATACCAACTCTCTGAAACCTCTCCTTCATGCCAAAAATCGACCCAAAGTTTTGGGGTGATCGAGTTAGTAACGCCAAAAGACTCGCTAGACCCCTAGAACATACCCCCAGAACATAATACCCACCTCAGAAGTCGATTTCTGACCTAAAAATTTACTCCAAAAAATTACCCCAAATAGTCCGAAAAACCCCGGAAAATGATCACACCAAAAAAAATCGACCCCCAAAACACCCGGAAAATGATCACACCGCACCCCACGGCACTTGCATGCAAGCTACGCACCCAGGAAAAAAAAGTGCAAACTCGCCCAATCTTGTGAAACAAGCGTGGATTAAAATTCCCATGTTTGACACACTTCCGTAAGTCCCCGAGCTTTGGGGTGTTCAGGGCTTTGTTTCTCGACGAGAAGCAACTTTTCTTCTTTGACACCAACTCTCTAGGACCACTCCTTCATGCCGAAAAATCGACCCAAAGTTTTGGGGTGATCGAGTTAGTAACGCCAAAACACTCGCTAGACCCCCTAGAACAGCGATTCTCAACCTTCTTCTGAGCTGGTACCCCTGCCATGTGAATCAAATCCCGTACCCCGTTGAGAATCGCTGCCTAAACATACCCCAGAACATCATACCCACCTCAAGTCGATTTCTGACCAAAAATTCACTCCAAAAATTACCCCAAATAGTCCGAAAACCCCGGAAAATGATCACACCAAAAAATCGACCCCAAAACACCCGGAAAATGATCACACCGCACCCCACGGCACTTGCATGCAAGCTACGCACCCAGGAAAAAAGTGCAAACTCGCCCAAACTTGTGCGAAACATGCGTGGATTCAAATTCCCATGTTTGACCCACTTCCGCAAGTCCCCGAGCTTTGGGGTGTTCAGAGATTTTGTTCGTCTCGACGAGACGCAACATTTCTTATTTGACAATTTTGACAATTTTGACAATTTTGACAAATTTTGACAATTTTGACAATTTTGACAATTTTGACAATTTTGACAATTTTGACAATTTTGACAATTTTGACAATTTTGACAATTTTGACAATTTTGACAATTTTGACAATTTTGACAATTTTGACAATTTTGACAATTTTGACAATTTTGACAATTTTGACAATTTTGACAATTTTGACAATTTTGACAATTTTGACAATTTTGACAATTTTGACAATTTTGACAATTTTGACAATTTTGACAATTTTGACAATTTTGACAATTTTGACAATTTTGACAATTTTGACAATTTTGACAATTTTGACAATTTTGACAATTTTGACAATTTTGACAATTTTGACAATTTGACAATTTTGACAATTTTGACAATTTTGACAATTTTGACAATTTTGACAATTTTGACAATTTTGACAATTTTGACAATTTTGACAATTTTGACAATTTTGACAATTTTGACAATTTTGACAATTTTGACAATTTTGACAATTTTGACAATTTTGACAATTTTGACAATTTTGACAATTTTGACAATTTTGACAATTTTGACAATTTTGACAATTTTGACAATTTTGACAATTTTGACAATTTTGACAATTTTGACAATTTTGACAATTTTGACAATTTTGACAATTTTGACAATTTTGACAATTTTGACAATTTTGACAATTTTGACAATTTTGACAATTTTGACAATTTTGACAATTTGACAATTTTGACAATTTTGACAATTTGACAATTTTGACAATTTGACAATTTTGACAATTTTGACAATTTTGACAATTTTGACAATTTGACAATTTTGACAATTTTGACAATTTTGACAATTTTGACAATTTTGACAATTTTGACAATTTTGACAATTTTGACAATTTTGACAATTTTGACAATTTTGACAATTTTGACAATTTTGACAATTTTGACAATTTTGACAATTTTGACAATTTTGACAATTTTGACAATTTTGACAATTTGACAATTTTGACAAAATTCACTCAAATTACCCCAAATAGTCCGAAAACCCCGGAAAATGATCACACCAAAAAAATCGACCCCAAAACACCCGGAAAATGATCACACCGCACGGCACTTGCATGCAAGCTACGCACCAGGAAAAAGTGCAAACTCGCCCAAACTTGTGCGAAACATGCGTTGATTAAAATTCCCATTTGACCCACTTCCGCAAGTCCCCAAGCTTTGGTATGTTCAGAGATTTTGTTCGTCTCGACGAGACGCAACATTTCTTATTTGACAATTTTGACAATTTTGACAATTTTGACAATTTTGACAATTTGACAATTTTGACAATTTTGACAATTTTGACAATTTTGACAATTTTGACAATTTTGACAATTTTGACAATTTTGACAATTTTGACAATTTTGACAATTTTGACAATTTTGACAATTTTGACAATTTTGACAATTTTGACAATTTTGACAATTTTGACAATTTTGACAATTTTGACAATTTTGACAATTTTGACAATTTTGACAATTTTGACAATTTTGACAATTTTGACAATTTTGACAATTTTGACAATTTTGACAATTTTGACAATTTTGACAATTTTGACAATTTTGACAATTTTGACAATTTTGACAATTTTGACAATTTTGACAATTTTGACAATTTTGACAATTTTGACAATTTTGACAATTTTGACAATTTTGACAATTTTGACAATTTTGACAATTTTGACAATTTTGACAATTTTGACAATTTTGACAATTTTGACAATTTTGACAATTTTGACAATTTTGACAATTTTGACAATTTTGACAATTTTGACAATTTTGACAATTTTGACAATTTGACAATTTTGACAATTTTGACAATTTTGACAATTTTGACAATTTTGACAATTTTGACAATTTTGACAATTTTGACAATTTTGACAATTTTGACAATTTTGACAATTTTGACAATTTTGACAATTTTGACAATTTGACAATTTTGACAATTTTGACAATTTTGACAATTTTGACAATTTTGACAATTTTGACAATTTTGACAATTTTGACAATTTTGACAATTTTGACAATTTTGACAATTTTGACAATTTTGACAATTTTGACAATTTTGACAATTTTGACAATTTTGACAATTTTGACAATTTTGACAATTTTGACAATTTTGACAATTTGACAATTTTGACAATTTTGACAATTTTGACAATTTGACAATTTTGACAATTTTGACAATTTTGACAATTTTGACAATTTTGACAATTTTGACAATTTTGACAATTTTGACAATTTTGACAATTTTGACAATTTTGACAATTTTGACAATTTTGACAATTTTGACAATTTTGACAATTTTGACAATTTTGACAATTTTGACAATTTTGACAATTTTGACAATTTTGACAATTTTGACAATTTTGACAATTTTGACAATTGTCTTCTGACTTCTGACTTCTGACTTCTGATTTCTGAATGAAGCTGGATGACATCAGGTACGCCGTTTATGCACCAGAAATCTCCATCCTGGTTCTAGCTTAGACACTTTAACGTTACTGGTTACCGCACACTCGTTCACTTTGAACTTTGAACATTTTGACCCACTTCTGTAAGTCCCCGTGCTCTGGAGTGTTCAGGGCTTTTGTTCGTCTCAACGAGACGCAACTTTTTCTTTGATTCTCTCTGAAACCTCTCCTTCATGCCAAAAAATCGACCCAAAGTTTTGGGGTGATCGAGTTAGTAACGCCAAAGACTCGCTAGACCCCTAGAACATACCCCAGAACATAATACCCACCTCAGAAGTCGATTTCTGACCTAAAAATTTACTCCAAAAATTACCCCAAATAGTCCGAAAAACCCCGGAAAATGATCACACAAAAAAATTCGACCCCAAAACACCCGGAAAATGATCACACCACCCCACGGCACTTGCATGCAAGCTACGCACCCAGGAAAAAAGTGCAAACTCGCCCAATCTTGTGCGAAACATGCGTGGATTAAAATTCCCATGTTTGACACACTTCCGTAAGTCCCCGAGCTTTGGGTGTTCAGAGCTTTTGTTCGTCTCGACGAGAAGCAACTTTTCTTCTTTGACACCAACTCTCTAGGACCACTCTTTCATGCCGAAAAATCGACCCAAAGTTTTGGGGTGATCGAGTTAGTAACGCCAAAAGACTCGCTAGACCCCTAGAACATACCCCAGAACATCATACCCACCTCAGAAGTCGATTTCTGACCAAAATTCACTCCAAAAAATACCCCAAATAGTCCGAAAAACCCCGGAAAATGATCACACCAAAAAAATCGACCCCAAAACACCCGGAAAATGATCACACCGCACCCCACGGCACTTGCATGCAAGCTACGCACCCAAGAAAAAAAAGTGCAAACTCGCCCAAACTTGTGCGAAACATGCGTGGATTAAAATTCCCATGTTTGACCCACTTCCGCAAGTCCCCGAGCTTTGGGATGCTCAGAGATTTTGTTCGTCTCGACGAGACGCAACATTTCTTATTTGACAATTTTGACAATTTTGACAATTTTGACAATTTTGACAATTTTGACAATTTTGACAATTTTGACAATTTTGACAATTTTGACAATTTTGACAATTTTGACAATTTTGACAATTTTGACAATTTTGACAATTTTGACAATTTTGACAATTTTGACAATTTTGACAATTTTGACAATTTTGACAATTTTGACAATTTTGACAATTTTGACAATTTTGACAATTTTGACAATTTTGACAATTTTGACAATTTTGACAATTTTGACAATTTTGACAATTTTGACAATTTTGACAATTTTGACAATTTTGACAATTTTGACAATTTTGACAATTTTGACAATTTTGACAATTTTGACAATTTTGACAATTTTGACAATTTTGACAATTTTGACAATTTTGACAATTTTGACAATTTTGACAATTTTGACAATTTTGACAATTTTGACAATTTTGACAATTTTGACAATTTTGACAATTTTGACAATTTTGACAATTTTGACAATTTTGACAATTTTGACAATTTTGACAATTTTGACAATTTTGACAATTTTGACAATTTTGACAATTTTGACAATTTTGACAATTTTGACAATTTTGACAATTTTGACAATTTTGACAATTTTGACAATTTTGACAATTTTGACAATTTTGACAATTTTGACAATTTTGACAATTTTGACAATTTTGACAATTTTGACAATTTTGACAATTTTGACAATTTTGACAATTTTGACAATTTTGACAATTTTGACAATTTTGACAATTTTGACAATTTTGACAATTTTGACAATTTTGACAATTTTGACAATTTTGACAATTTTGACAATTTTGACAATTTTGACAATTTTGACAATTTTGACAATTTTGACAATTTTGACAATTTTGACAATTTTGACAATTTTGACAATTTTGACAATTTTGACAATTTTGACAATTTTGACAATTTGGCAATTTTGACAATTTTGACAATTGTCTTCTGACTTCTGACATCTGACTTCTGATTTCTGAATGAAGCTGGATGACATCAGGCACGCCGTTTATACGCCAGAAATCTCCATCCTGGTTCTAGCTTGGACACTTTAACGTTACTGGTTACCGCACACTCGTTCACTTTGAACTTTGAACATTTTGACCCACTTCCGTAAGTCCCCGTGCTCTGGAGTCAGGGCTTTTGTTCGTCTCAACGAGACGCAACTTTTTTTCTTTGATACCAACTCTCTGAAACCTCTCCTTCATGCCGAAAAATCGACCCAAAGACTCGGTAGACCCTAGACCCCCAGAACATCATACCCACCTCAGAAGTCGATTTCTGACCAAAAATTCACTCCAAAAAATTACCCCAAATAGTCCGAAAATCCCCCGGAAAATGATCACACCAAAAAATCGACCCCCAAAACACCCGGAAAATGATCACACCGCACCCCACGGCACTTGCACAAGCTACGCACCCAAGAAAAAAAAGTGCAAACTCGCCCAAACTTGATGCGTGGATTAAAATTCCCATGTTTGACCCACTTCCGCAAGTCCCCGAGCTTTGGGGTGCTCAGAGATTTTGTTCGTCTCGACGAGACGCAACATTTCTTATTTGACAATTTTGACAATTTTGACAATTTTGACAATTTTGACAATTTTGACAATTTTGACAATTTTGACAATTTTGACAATTTTGACAATTTTGACAATTTTGACAATTTTGACAATTTTGACAATTTTGACATTTTGACAATTTTGACAATTTTGACAATTTTGACAATTTTGACAATTTTGACAATTTTGACAATTTTGACAATTTTGACAATTTTGACAATTTTGACAATTTTGACAATTTTGACAATTTTGACAATTTTGACAATTTTGACAATTTTGACAATTTTGACAATTTTGACAATTTTGACAATTTTGACAATTTTGACAATTTTGACAATTTTGACAATTTTGACAATTTTGACAATTTTGACAATTTTGACAATTTTGACAATTTTGACAATTTTGACAATTTTGACAATTTTGACAATTTTGACAATTTTGACAATTTTGACAATTTTGACAATTTTGACAATTTTGACAATTTTGACAATTTTGACAATTTTGACAATTTTGACAATTTTGACAATTTTGACAATTTTGACAATTTTGACAATTTTGACAATTTTGACAATTTTGACAATTTTGACAATTTTGACAATTTTGACAATTTTGACAATTTTGACAATTTTGACAATTTTGACAATTTTGACAATTTTGACAATTTTGACAATTTTGACAATTTTGACAATTTTGACAATTTTGACAATTTTGACAATTTTGACAATTTTGACAATTTTGACAATTTTGACAATTTTGACAATTTTGACAATTTTGACAATTGTCTTCTGACTTCTGACTTCTGATTTCTGAATGAAGCTGGATGACATCAGGTACGCCGTTTATGCGCCAGAAATCTCAATCCTGGTTTAGCTTAGACACTTTAACGTTACTGGTTACCGCACACTCGTTCACTTTGAAATTTGAACATTTTGACCCACTTCTGTAAGTCCCCGTGCTCTGGAGTGTTCAGGGCTTTTGTTCGTCTCAACGAGACGCAACTTTTTCTTTGATACCAACTCTCTGAAACCTCTCCTTCATGCCAAAAAATCGACCCAAAGTTTTGGGGTGATCGAGTTAGTAACGCCAAAAGACTCGCTAGACCCCTAGAACATACCCCAGAACATAATACCCACCTCAGAAGTCGATTTCTGACCTAAAAATTTACTCCAAAAATTACCCCAAATAGTCCGAAAAACCCCGGAAAATGATCACACCAAAAAAATCGACCCCAAAACACCCGGAAAATGATCACACCGCACCCCACGGCACTTGCATGCAAGCTACGCACCCAGGAAAAAAGTGCAAACTCGCCCAATCTTGTGCGAAACAAGCGTGGATTAAAATTCCCATGTTTGACACACTTCCGTAAGTCCCCGAGCTTTGGGGTGTTCAGAGCTTTGTTTTCTCGACGAGAAGCAACTTTTCTTCTTTGACACCAACTCTCTAGGACCACTCCTTCATGCCGAAAAATCGACCCAAAGTTTTGGGGTGATCGAGTTAGTAACGCCAAAACACTCGCTAGACCCCTAGAACAGCGATTCTCAACCTTCTTCTAGACTGGTACCCCCTGCCATGTGAATCAAATAGGCCCGGTACCCCCGCAATTTTGACAATTTTGACAAGTTTGACTAATTTTGACAATTTTGACAATTTTGACAATTTTGACAATTTTGACAATTTTGACAATTTTGACAATTTTGACAATTTTGACAATTTTGACAATTTTGACAATTTTGACATTTTTGAAAATTTTGACAATTTTGACAATTTTGACAATTTTGACAATTTTGACAATTTTGACAATTTTGACAATTTTGACAATTTTGACAATTTTGACAATTTTGACAATTTTGACAATTTTGACAATTTTGACAATTTTGACAATTTTGACAATTTTGACAATTTTGACAATTTTGACAATTTTGACAATTTTGACAATTTTGACAATTTTGACAATTTTGACAATTTTGACAATTTTGACAATTTTGACAATTTTGACAATTTTGACAATTTTGACAATTTTGACAATTTTGACAATTTTGACAATTTTGACAATTTTGACAATTTTGACAATTTTGACAATTTTGACAATTTTGACAATTTTGACAATTTTGACAATTTTGACAATTTTGACAATTTTGACAATTTTGACAATTTTGACAATTTTGACAATTTTGACAATTTTGACAATTTTGACAATTTTGACAATTTTGACAATTTTGACAATTTTGACAATTTTGACAATTTTGACAATTTTGACAATTTTGACAATTTTGACAATTTTGACAATTTTGACAATTTTGACAATTTTGACAATTTTGACAATTTTGACAATTTTGACAATTTTGACAATTTTGACAATTTTGACAATTTTGACAATTTTGACAATTTTGACAATTTTGACAATTTTGACAATTTTGACAATTTTGACAATTTTGACAATTTTGACAATTTTGACAATTTTGACAATTTTGACAATTTTGACAATTTTGACAATTTTGACAATTTTGACAATTTTGACAATTTTGACAATTTTGACAATTTTGACAATTTTGACAATTTTGACAATTTTGACAATTTTGACAATTTTGACAATTTTGACAATTTTGACAATTTTGACAATTTTGACAATTTTGACAATTTTGACAATTTTGACAATTTTGACAATTTTGACAATTTTGACAATTTTGACAATTTTGACAATTTTGACAATTTTGACAATTTTGACAATTTTGACAATTTTGACAATTTTGACAATTTTGACAATTTTGACAATTTTGACAATTTTGACAATTTTGACAATTTTGACAATTTTGACAATTTTGACAATTTTGACAATTTTGACAATTTTGACAATTTTGACAATTTTGACAATTTTGACAATTTTGACAATTTTGACAATTTTGACAATTTTGACAATTTTGACAATTTTGACAATTTTGACAATTTTGACAATTTTGACAATTGTCTTCTGACTTCTGACATCTGACTTCTGATTTCTGAATGAAGCTGGATGACATCAGGTACGCCGTTTATACGCCTGAAATCTCCATCGTGGTTCTAGCTTGGACACTTTAACGTTATTGGTTACCGCACACTCCTTCACTTTGAACTTTGAACATTTTTGACCCACTTCCGTAAGTCCCCGTGCTCTGGAGTCAGGGCTTTTGTTCGTCTAAACGAGACGCAACTTTTTTTCTTTGATACCAACTCTCTGAAACCTCTCCTTCATGCCGAAAAATCGACCCAAAGACTCGGTAGACCCTAGACCCCCAGAACATCATACCCACCTCAGAAGTCGATTTCTGACCAAAAATTCACTCCAAAAAATTACCCCAAATAGTCCGGACATCCCCCGGAAAATGATCACACCAAAAAAAATCGACCCCCAAAACACACGGAAAATGATCACACCGCACCCCACGGCCCTTGCACGCAAGCTACGCACCCAAGAAAAAAAAGTGCAAACTCGCCCAAACTTGATGCGTGGATTAAAATTCCCATGTTTGACCCACTTCCGCAAGTCCCCGAGCTTTGGGGTGCTCAGAGATTTTGTTCGTCTCGACGAGACGCAACATTTCTTATTTGACAATTTTGACAATTTTGACAATTTTGACAATTTTGACAATTTTGACAATTTTGACAATTTTGACAATTTTGACAATTTTGACAATTTTGACAATTTTGACAATTTTGACAATTTTGACAATTTTGACAATTTTGACAATTTTGACAATTTTGACAATTTTGACAATTTTGACAATTTTGACAATTTTGACAATTTTGACAATTTTGACAATTTTGACAATTTTGACAATTTTGACAATTTTGACAATTTTGACAATTTTGACAATTTTGACAATTTTGACAATTTTGACAATTTTGACAATTTTGACAATTTTGACAATTTTGACAATTTTGACAATTTTGACAATTTTGACAATTTTGACAATTTTGACAATTTTGACAATTTTGACAATTTTGACAATTTTGACAATTTTGACAATTTTGACAATTTTGACATTTTGAAAATTTTGACAATTTTGACAATTTTGACAATTTTGACAATTTTGACAATTTTGACAATTTTGACAATTTTGACAATTTTGACAATTTTGACAATTTTGACAATTTTGACAATTTTGACAATTTTGACAATTTTGACAATTTTGACAATTTTGACAATTTTGACAATTTTGACAATTTTGACAATTTTGACAATTTTGACAATTTTGACAATTTTGACAATTTTGACAATTTTGACAATTTTGACAATTTTGACAATTTTGACAATTTTGACAATTTTGACAATTTTGACAATTTTGACAATTTTGACAATTTTGACAATTTTGACAATTTTGACAATTTTGACAATTTTGACAATTTTGACAATTGTCTTCTGACTTCTGACTTCTGATTTCTGAATGAAGCTGGATGACATCAGGTACGCCGTTTATGCGCCAGAAATCTCAATCCTGGTTTTAGCTTAGACACTTTAACGTTACTGGTTACCGCACACTCGTTCACTTTGAAATTTGAACATTTTTGACCCACTTCTCTAAGTCCCCGTGCTCCGGAGGGTTCAGGGCTTTTGTTCGTCTCAACGAGACGCAACTTTTTTTCTTTGATACCAACTCTCTGAAACCTCTCCTTCATGCCAAAAAATCGACCCAAAGTTTTGGGGTGATCGAGTTAGTAACGCCAAAAGACTCGCTAGACCCCCTAGAACATACCCCCAGAACATAATACCCACCTCAGAAGTCGATTTCTGACCTAAAAATTTACTCCAAAAAATTACCCCAAATAGTCCGAAAAACCCCCGGAAAATGATCACACCAAAAAAAATCGACCCCCAAAACACCCGGAAAATGATCACACCGCACCCCACGGCACTTGCATGCAAGCTACGCACCCAGGAAAAAAAAGTGCAAACTCGCCCAATCTTGTGCGAAACAAGCGTGGATTAAAATTCCCATGTTTGACACACTTCCGTAAGTCCCCGAGCTTTGGGGTGTTCAGGGCTTTTGTTTTCTCGACGAGAAGCAACTTTTCTTCTTTGACACCAACTCTCTAGGACCACTCCTTCATGCCGAAAAATCGACCCAAAGTTTTGGGGTGATCGAGTTAGTAACGCCAAAACACTCGCTAGACCCCCTGGAACAGCGATTCTCAACCTTCTTCTAGGCTGGTACCCCCTGCCATGTGAATCAAATAGGCCCGGTACCCCCGCAATTTTGACAATTTTGACAAGTTTGACTAATTTTGACAATTTTGACAATTTTGACAATTTTGACAATTTTGACAATTTTGACAATTTTGACAATTTTGACAATTTTGACAATTTTGACAATTTTGACAATTTTGACAATTTTGACAATTTTGACAATTTTGACAATTTTGACAATTTTGACAATTTTGACAATTTTGACAATTTTGACAATTTTGACAATTTTGACAATTTTGACAATTTTGACAATTTTGACAATTTTGACAATTTTGACAATTTTGACAATTTTGACAATTTTGACAATTTTGACAATTTTGACAATTTTGACAATTTTGACAATTTTGACAATTTTGACAATTTTGACAATTTTGACAATTTTGACAATTTTGACAATTTTGACAATTTTGACAATTTTGACAATTTTGACAATTTTGACAATTTTGACAATTTTGACAATTTTGACAATTTTGACAATTTTGACAATTTTGACAATTTTGACAATTTTGACAATTTTGACAATTTTGACAATTTTGACAATTTTGACAATTTTGACAATTTTGACAATTTTGACAATTTTGACAATTTTGACAATTTTGACAATTTTGACAATTTTGACAATTTTGACAATTTTGACAATTTTGACAATTTTGACAATTTTGACAATTTTGACAATTTTGACAATTTTGACAATTTTGACAATTTTGACAATTTTGACAATTTTGACAATTTTGACAATTTTGACAATTTTGACAATTTTGACAATTTTGACAATTTTGACAATTTTGACAATTTTGACAATTTTGACAATTGTCTTCTGACTTCTGACTTCTGATTTCTGAATGAAGCTGGATGACATCAGGTACGCCGTTTATGCGCCAGAAATCTCAATCCTGGTTTTAGCTTAGACACTTTAACGTTACTGGTTACCGCACACTCGTTCACTTTGAAATTTGAACATTTTTGACCCACTTCTGTAAGTCCCCGTGCTCTGGAGTGTTCAGGGCTTTTGTTCGTCTCAACGAGACGCAACTTTTTCTTTGATACCAACTCTCTGAAACCTCTCCTTCATGCCAAAAAATCGACCCAAAGTTTTGGGGTGATCGAGTTAGTAACGCCAAAAGACTCGCTAGACCCCCTAGAACATACCCCCAGAACATAATACCCTCCTCAGAAGTCGATTTCTGACCTAAAAATTTACTCCAAAAAATTACCCCAAATAGTCCGAAAAACCCCCGGAAAATGATCACACCAAAAAAAATCGACCCCCAAAACACCCGGAAAATGATCACACCGCACCCCACGGCACTTGCATGCAAGCTACGCACCCAGGAAAAAAAAGTGCAAACTCGCCCAATCTTGTGCGAAACAAGCGTGGATTAAAATTCCCATGTTTGACACACTTCCGTAAGTCCCCGAGCTTTGGGGTGTTCAGGGCTTTTGTTTTCTCGACGAGAAGCAACTTTTCTTCTTTGACACCAACTCTCTAGGACCACTCCTTCATGCCGAAAAATCGACCCAAAGTTTTGGGGTGATCGAGTTAGTAACGCCAAAACACTCGCTAGACCCTAGAACAGCGATTCTCAACCTTCTTCTAGGCTGGTACCCCTGCCATGTGAATCAAATAGGCCCGGTACCCCCGTTGAGAATCGCTGCCCTAGAACATACCCCCAGAACATCATACCCACCTCAGAAGTCGATTTCTGACCAAAAATTCACTCCAAAAAATTACCCCAAATAGTCCGAAAACCCCCCGGAAAATGATCACACCAAAAAAATCGACCCCCAAAACACCCGGAAAATGATCACACCGCACCCCACGGCACTTGCATGCAAGCTACGCACCCAGGAAAAAAAGTGCAAACTCGCCCAAACTTGTGCGAAACATGCGTTGATTAAAATTCCCATGTTTGACCCACTTCCGCAAGTCCCCGAGCTTTGGGGTGCTCAGAGATTTTGTTCGTCTCGACGAGACGCAACATTTCTTATTTGACAATTTTGACAATTTTGACGATTTTGACAAATTTTGACAATTTTGACAATTTTGACAATTTTGACAATTTTGACAATTTTGACAATTTTGACAATTTTGACAATTTTGACAATTTTGACAATTTTGACAATTTTGACAATTTTGACAATTTTGACAATTTTGACAATTTTGACAATTTTGACAATTTTGACAATTTTGACAATTTTGACAATTTTGACAATTTTGACAATTTTGACAATTTTGACAATTTTGACAATTTTGACAATTTTGACAATTTTGACAATTTTGACAATTTTGACAATTTTGACAATTTTGACAATTTTGACAATTTTGACAATTTTGACAATTTTGACAATTTTGACAATTTTGACAATTTTGACAATTTTGACAATTTTGACAATTTTGACAATTTTGACAATTTTGACAATTTTGACAATTTTGACAATTTTGACAATTTTGACAATTTTGACAATTTTGACAATTTTGACAATTTTGACAATTTTGACAATTTTGACAATTTTGACAATTTTGACAATTTTGACAATTTTGACAATTTTGACAATTTTGACAATTTTGACAATTTTGACAATTTTGACAATTTTGACAATTTTGACAATTTTGACAATTTTGACAATTTTGACAATTTTGACAATTTTGACAATTTTGACAATTTTGACAATTTTGACAATTTTGACAATTTTGACAATTTTGACAATTTTGACAATTTTGACAATTTTGACAATTTTGACAATTTTGACAATTTTGACAATTTTGACAATTTTGACAATTTTGACAATTTTGACAATTTTGACAATTTTGACAATTTTGACAATTTTGACAATTTTGACAATTTTGACAATTTTGACAATTTTGACAATTTTGACAATTTTGACAATTTTGACAATTTTGACAATTTTGACAATTTTGACAATTTTGACAATTTTGACAATTTTGACAATTTTGACAATTTTGACAATTTTGACAATTTTGACAATTTTGACAATTTTGACAATTTTGACAATTTTGACAATTTTGACAATTTTGACAATTTTGACAATTTTGACAATTTTGACAATTTTGACAATTTTGACAATTTTGACAATTTTGACAATTTTGACAATTTTGACAATTTTGACAATTTTGACAATTTTGACAATTTTGACAATTTTGACAATTTTGACAAAATTCACTCCAAAAAATTACCCCAAATAGTCCGAAAACCCCCCGGAAAATGATCACACCAAAAAAATCGACCCCCAAAACACCCGGAAAATGATCACACCGCACCCCACGGCACTTGCATGCAAGCTACGCACCCAGGAAAAAAAGTGCAAACTCGCCCAAACTTGTGCGAAACATGCGTTGATTAAAATTCCCATGTGACCCACTTCCGCAAGTCCCCAAGCTTTGGTATGTTCAGAGATTTTGTTCGTCTCGACGAGACGCAACATTACTTATTTGACAATTTTGACAATTTTGACAATTTTGACAATTTTGACAATTTTGACAATTTTGACAATTTTGACAATTTTGACAATTTTGACAATTTTGACAATTTTGACAATTTTGACAATTTTGACAATTTTGACAATTTTGACAATTTTGACAATTTTGACAATTTTGACAATTTTGACAATTTTGACAATTTTGACAATTTTGACAATTTTGACAATTTTGACAATTTTGACAATTTTGACAATTTTGACAATTTTGACAATTTTGACAATTTTGACAATTTTGACAATTTTGACAATTTTGACAATTTTGACAATTTTGACAATTTTGACAATTTTGACAATTTTGACAATTTTGACAATTTTGACAATTTTGACAATTTTGACAATTTTGACAATTTTGACAATTTTGACAATTTTGACAATTTTGACAATTTTGACAATTTTGACAATTTTGACAATTTTGACAATTTTGACAATTTTGACAATTTTGACAATTTTGACAATTTTGACAATTTTGACAATTTTGACAATTTTGACAATTTTGACAATTTTGACAATTTTGACAATTTTGACAATTTTGACAATTTTGACAATTTTGACAATTTTGACAATTTTGACAATTTTGACAATTTTGACAATTTTGACAATTTTGACAATTTTGACAATTTTGACAATTTTGACAATTTTGACAATTTTGACAATTTTGACAATTTTGACAATTTTGACAATTTTGACAATTTTGACAATTTTGACAATTTTGACAATTTTGACAATTTTGACAATTTTGACAATTTTGACAATTGTCTTCTGACTTCTGACTTCTGACATCTGACTTCTGATTTCTGAATGAAGCTGGATGACATCAGGTACGCCGTTTATACGCCAGAAATCTCCATCCTGGTTCTAGCTTGGACACTTTAACGTTACTGGTTACCGCACACTCGTTCACTTTGAACTTTGCACATTTTTGACCCACTTCTGTAAGTCCCCGTGCTCTGGAGTGTTCAGGGCTTTTGTTCGTCTCAACGAGATGCAACTTTTTTTTCTTTGATTCTCTCTGAAACCTCTCCTTCATGCCGAAAAATCGCCCCAAAATTTTGGGGTGATAAAGTTAGTAACGCCAAAAGACTCGCTAGACCCCTTAGAACATACCCCCAGAACATAATACCCACCTCAGAAGTCGATTTCTGACCTAAAAATTTACTCCAAAATATTACCCCAATAGTCCGAAAAACCCCGGAAAATGATCACACCAAAAAATTTGACCCCAAAACACCCGGAAAATGATCACACCGCACCCCACGGCACTTGCATGCAAGCTACGCACCCAGGAAAAAAAGTGCAAACTCGTCCAAACTTGTGCGAAACATGCGTGGATTAAAATTCCCATGTTTGACACACTTCCGTAAGTCCCCGAGCTTTGGGATGTTCAGAGCTTTTGTTCTTCTCGACGAGACGCAACTTTTCTTCTTTGATACCAACTCTCTGAAACCTCTCCTTCATGCCGAAAAATCGACCCAAAGTTTTGGGGTGATCGAGTTAGTAACGCCAAAAGACTCGCTAGACCCCCTAGGACATACCCCCAGAACATAATACCCACCTCAGAGGTCGATTTCTGACCTAAAAATTTACTCCAAAAAATTACCCCAATAGTCCGAAAAACCCCCGGAAAAGGATCACACCAAAAAAATTTGACCCCCGAAACACCCGGAAAATGATCACACCGCACCCCACGGCACTTGCATGCAAGCTACGCACCCAGGAAAAAAAGTGCAAACTCGTCCAAACTTGTGCGAAACATGCGTGGATTAAAATTCCCATGTTTGACACACTTCCGTAAGTCCCCGAGCTTTGGGGTGTTCAGAGCTTTTGTTCTTCTCGACGAGACGCAACATTTCTTATTTGACAATTTTGACAATTTTGACAATTTTGACAATTTTGACAATTTTGACAATTTTGACAATTTTGACAATTTTGACAATTTTGACAATTTTGACAATTTTGACAATTTTGACAATTTTGACAATTTTGACAATTTTGACAATTTTGACAATTTTGACAATTTTGACAATTTTGACAATTTTGACAATTTTGACAATTTTGACAATTTTGACAATTTTGACAATTTTGACAATTTTGACAATTTTGACAATTTTGACAATTTTGACAATTTTGACAATTTTGACAATTTTGACAATTTTGACAATTTTGACAATTTTGACAATTTTGACAATTTTGACAATTTTGACAATTTTGACAATTTTGACAATTTGGACAATTTTGACAATTTTGACAATTTTGACAATTTGACAATTTGACAATTTTGACAATTTTGACAATTTTGACAATTTTGACAATTTTGACAATTTTGACAATTTTGACAATTTTGACAATTTTGACAATTTTGACAATTTTGACAATTTTGACAATTTTGACAATTTTGACAATTTTGACAATTTTGACAATTTTGACAATTTTGACAATTTTGACAATTTTGACAATTTTGACAATTTTGACAATTTTGACAATTGTCTTCTGACTTCTGACTTCTGACTTCTGATTTCTGAATGAAGCTGGATGACATCAGGTACGCCGTTTATGCACCAGAAACCTCCATCCTGGTTCTAGCTTAGACACTTTAACGTTACTGGTTACCGCACACTCGTTCACTTTGAACTTTGAACATTTTTGACCCACTTCTGTAAGTCCCCGTGCTCTGGAGTGTTCAGGGCATTTGTTCGTCTCAACGAGACGCAACTTTTTATCTTTGATTCTCTCTGAAACCTCTCCTTCATGCCAAAAAATCGACCCAAAGTTTTGGGGTGATCGAGTTAGTAACGCCAAAAGACTCGCTAGACCCCCTAGAACAAACCCCCAGAACATAATACCCACCTCAGAAGTCGATTTCTGACCTAAAAATTTACTCCAAAAAATTACCCCAAATAGTCCGAAAAACCTCCAGAAAATGATCACACCAAAAAAATCGACCCCCAAAACACCCGGAAAATGATCACACCGCACCCCACGGCACTTGCATGCAAGCTACGCACCCAGGAAAAATAGTGCAAACTCGCCCAATCTTGTGCGAAACATGCGTGGATTAAAATTCCCATGTTTGACCCACTTCCGCAAGTCCCCGAGCTTTGGGGTGTTCAGAGATTTTGTTCGTCTCGACGAGACGCAACATTTCTTATTTGACAATTTTGACAATTTTGACGATTTTGACAAATTTTGACAATTTTGACAATTTTGACAATTTTGACAATTTTGACAATTTTGACAATTTTGACAATTTTGACAATTTTGACAATTTTGACAATTTTGACAATTTTGACAATTTTGACAATTTTGACAATTTTGACAATTTTGACAATTTTGACAATTTTGACAATTTTAACAATTTTGACAATTTTGACAATTTTGACAATTTTGACAATTTTGACAATTTTGACAATTTTGACAATTTTGACAATTTTGACAATTTTGACAATTTTGACAATTTTGACAATTTTGACAATTTTGACAATTTTGACAATTTTGACAATTTTGACAATTTTGACAATTTTGACAATTTTGACAATTTTGACAATTTTGACAATTTTGACAATTTTGACAATTTTGACAATTTTGACAATTTTGACAATTTTGACAATTTTGACAATTTTGACAATTTTGACAATTTTGACAATTTTGACAATTTTGACAATTTTGACAATTTTGACAATTTTGACAATTTTGACAATTTTGACAATTTTGACAAATTTGACAATTTTGACAATTTTGACAATTTTGACAATTTTGACAATTTTGACAATTTTGACAATTTTGACAATTTTGACAATTTTGACAATTTTGACAATTTTGACAATTTTGACAATTTTGACAATTTTGACAATTTTGACAATTTTGACAATTTTGACAATTTTGACAATTTTGACAATTTTGACAATTTTGACAATTTTGACAATTTTGACAATTTTGACAATTTTGACAATTTTGACAATTTTGACAATTTTGACAATTTTGACAATTTTGACAATTTTGACAATTTTGACAATTTTGACAATTTTGACAATTTTGACAATTTTGACAATTTTGACAATTTTGACAATTTTGACAATTTTGACAATTTTGACAATTTTGACAATTTTGACAATTTTGACAATTTTGACAATTTTGACAAATTTGACAATTTTGACAATTTTGACAATTTTGACAATTTTGACAATTTTGACAATTTTGACAATTTTGACAATTTTGACAATTTTGACAATTTTGACAATTTTGACAATTTTGACAATTTTGACAATTTTGACAATTTTGACAATTTTGACAATTTTGACAATTTTGACAATTTTGACAATTTTGACAATTTTGACAATTTTGACAATTTTGACAATTTTGACAATTTTGACAATTTTGACAATTTTGACAATTTTGACAATTTTGACAATTTTGACAATTTTGACAATTTTGACAATTTTGACAATTTTGACAATTTTGACAATTTTGACAATTTTGACAATTTTGACAATTTTGACAATTTTGACAATTTTGACAATTTTGACAATTTTGACAATTTTGACAATTTTGACAATTTTGACAATTTTGACAATTTTGACAATTTTGACAATTTTGACAATTTTGACAATTTTGACAATTTTGACAATTTTGACAATTTTGACAATTTTGACAATTTTGACAATTTTGACAATTTTGACAATTTTGACAATTTTGACAATTTTGACAATTTTGACAATTTTGACAATTTTGACAATTTTGACAATTTTGACAATTTTGACAATTTTGACAATTTTGACAATTTTGACAATTAATTTACGGGAAATCATTTCTTTTGACCGTCCTGGAGTCATTTGGATGACACACAGGGATGATTTGTCTGAGTACACTTACTGAGGTTGTGACTCAGTACTTGTACACAGCCAAATTAGAAGGTTAAAAGACCTGATCACACACGTACACTTTCTCATATGGCCCTTTCGCTGACTTAGTTTCCGTCCTTTTCATTCTTCTTCTAAGACACTAGTCATCTATCCACCAATCAGTTTCATTTCTTTCTTCTAATTTGTGAGTTTAATTTCACCGAAAACTACCGATAAAGCCCGTAAATTAAAAACAATGCAAGGTGATTGAAACAATTTGGGTAAATTAACAATCAGTCCCAATACTGAGCAATTTTGACAATTTTGACAATTTTGACAACTTTGAGAATTTTGAGAATTTTGAGAATTTTGACAATTTTGACAATTTTAACAATTTTGACAATTTTGACAATTCTGACAATTTTGACAATTTTGACAATTTTGACAATTGTCTTCTGACTTCTGACTTCTGACTTCTGATTTCTGAATGAAGCTGGATGACATCAGGTACGCCGTTTATGCGCCAGAAATCTCCATCCTGGTTCTAGCTTAGACACTTTATTCAATTCAATTCAATTAGTGTTTATTAGTAAATAATCAATTTACAATTTAGTGTTTCTTATAACCTAATAGAGTTTTGGAGTTCCTTTCAACTATGGTTTACACTATAATTCATTTAGATGTAATTGGATATTCTAACAATGGATTTGGCAAGAGAAGGAAAAATAAAAAAAAAACCTTCGAGATTTGCTAAGGAAAAGGATAGAAATAGGAAAAGCTTAAAACTAAATCACAGTTTGTATTGTCTGTTGACGTCGAAAAACTTCGCTGCACAAGGCAGCTTATCCGTTGTAGATGTACTTCATCATCAGCTCACTGAGAGCTTGGAATTGTTCTGCCTTGTTTCGGCAGGCACGAAAGCGCGTGAGCATCTCTCCAGCAAGGGCGAAAAACTCAGGAAGCGTGAAGAGATCATCACCAGTAACATCAGTTTGTCCCGGGGGAGTACCGACGCCAGAAGCGGCTACTCTAGCGTATGAACCTCCCCAACCGGGAGGAACGCTGGTTTGGTCGATGGAACCGCTCCGCCGCCAGCTGCTGCAGCGTTCGAGCTCAAAGTCTTCGGAGGTTGGCGGGACGCTGGCGCTTTCTTCTTCTTGTCCTGCTCCTCGAGGTACTTTTTCCGCGCGGCACAGCCACGGAAATTCGCCGTGTGGTTTCCACCACAGTTCGCGCACTTGACGCGCGCTTTGTGCTGCTGGGCGTTTTCCCCAGCTGGTTTTCCGCGGAAGATTGCACCTTTCGGTGAAGTGGGTCTCACCGCACTTTACGCACCGGGGCGGAAGATTGCAGTTTCTTGAACCGTGTCCGAACTTTTGACAGCGGTGGCATTGGGCTGCGTCGGCGGGGTTCTTCATGTAGAATCGCCACGTCACAAAGAATCCGTCCAGTGTTTTGATCCGCCGAAGGTCCTGAATTTTGACGGACCCACGATCGAAGTACAGGAGGTACAATGTGTACGTACCTGTCACCGTTATCGTCTTTGAGAGCACCTTAATCTCTCGAGGCTTAACCTTGATGCCCGATAGGTGTTCTTCCAGGTCGGAGATCGGGCGGTCCGGATATCCCTGAAGGACGATCTTCACTGGGACCTTCTTTGCAGGGTCAAATGTAAAAAACTTGAAGTTTCGCAACTTCAACTTCTTCACCACCATGTCGAAATTCAGTTTGTTATGTGTAATAACTTGCACTGACGTTTTACCTATTTTCAGACAATATTGGAGGCCCTCAAGCAACTCGTCAACATCGTCTGCCAGCGTATCCAAAATAAAAATTGGAGGTGGACGTCGTTCCTTCGGAGAGTTACATTTTTTCTTCTTTTCTTGCTTGCGCGCAAGTTCATCATCGTCTTCGTCGTCGCTAGCACTGCTGCTGTCACTGGCGGTGTTGTTTTCTTCTCCACTCAGCATCTCAAATTCGTTGCTGGTGGGAACGTTGGAAGTGGTTGTTGTCGTGGTGCTTGTGGACGGCTGCTGCTGCTGCTGCTGGCCGGAAGTGCTTCCGGATGCCCGAGTCGATTGTCTCGTCCGTACAGGGGACTCACGTGGACGGTATGACACGTGTAAAAACGATGGATCGGTGACGTCACTGGGCACGCTCCGTGCGCGATGGCGGTCGATGCGGCGTTGGTGTGTTTACCTTTCTGCACTCTGCCGGTAGATGAGCTTCGCGGGTTTTCGAGGCTGTACTCAAACTGCCACGGCCACGGCCGGCCCTTGGCATGCTGGAGCAGCAAACTCGCGGGTAATCACGGTAAATTACGGCGAAAAAATCGAAAAGTTTGAAGAGCTCTGAACACTTGACTGTTGCTGGCTGGTGCTGCCAGTCCCTTTGCTTAGACACTTTAACGTTACTGGTTACCGCACACTCGTTCACTTTGAACTTTGAACATTTTGACCCACTTCTGTAAGTCCCCGTGCTCTGGAGTGTTCAGGGCTTTTGTTCGTCTCAACGAGACACAACTTTTTTTCTTTGATACCAACTCTTTGAAACCTCTCCTTCATGCCAAAAAATCGACCCAAAGTTTTGGGGTGATCGAGTTAGTAACGCCAAAAGACTCGCTAGACCCCTAGAACATACCCCAGAACATAATACCCACCTCAGAAGTCGATTTCTGACCTAAAATTTACTCCAAAAATTACCCCAAATAGTCCGAAAAACCCCGGAAAATGATCACACCAAAAAATCGACCCCAAAACACCCGGAAAATGATCACACCGCACCCCACGGCACTTGCATGCAAGCTACGCACCCAAGAAAAAAGTGCAAACTCGCCCAAACTTGATGCGTGGATTAAAATTCCCATGTTTGACCCACTTCCGCAAGTCCCCGAGCTTTGGGGTGTTCAGAGATTTTGTTCGTCTCGACGAGACGCAACATTTCTTATTTGACAATTTTGACAATTTTGACAATTTTGACAATTTTGACAATTTTGACAATTTTGACAATTTTGACAATTTTGACAATTTTGACAATTTTGACAATTTTGACAATTTTGACAATTTTGACAATTTTGACAATTTTGACAATTTTGACAATTTTGACAATTTTGACAATTTTGACAATTTTGACAATTTTGACAATTTTGACAATTTTGACAATTTTGACAATTTTGACAATTTTGACAATTTTGACAATTTTGACAATTTTGACAATTTTGACAATTTTGACAATTTTGACAATTTTGACAATTTTGACAATTTTGACAATTTTGACAATTTTGACAATTTTGACAATTTTGACAATTTTGACAATTTTGACAATTTTGACAATTTTGACAATTTTGACAATTTTGACAATTTTGACAATTTTGACAATTTTGACAATTTTGACAATTTTGACAATTTTGACAATTTTGACAATTTTGAAAATTTTGACAATTTTGACAATTTTGACAATTTTGACAATTTTGACAATTTTGACAATTTTGACAATTTTGACAATTTTGACAATTTTGACAATTTTGACAATTTTGACAATTTTGACAATTTTGACAATTTTGACAATTTTGACAATTTTGACAATTTTGACAATTTTGACAATTTTGACAATTTTGACAATTTTGACAATTTTGACAATTTTGACAATTTTGACAATTTTGACAATTTTGACAATTTTGACAATTTTGACAATTTTGACAATTTTGACAATTTTGACAATTTTGACAATTTTGACAATTTTGACAATTTTGACAATTTTGACAATTTTGACAATTTTGACAATTTTGACAATTGTCTTCTGACTTCTGACTTCTGATTTCTGAATGAAGCTGGATGACATCAGGTACGCCGTTTATGCGCCAGAAATCTCAATCCTGGTTTTAGCTTAGACACTTTAACGTTACTGGTTACCGCACACTCGTTCACTTTGAAATTTGAACATTTTTGACCCACTTCTCTAAGTCCCCGTGCTCTGGAGTGTTCAGGGCTTTTGTTCGTCTCAACGAGACGCAACTTTTTCTTTGATACCAACTCTCTGAAACCTCTCCTTCATGCCAAAAATCGACCCAAAGTTTTGGGGTGATCGAGTTAGTAACGCCAAAAGACTCGCTAGACCCCTAGAACATACCCCAGAACATAATACCCACCTCAGAAGTCGATTTCTGACCTAAAATTTACTCCAAAAATTACCCCAAATAGTCCGAAAAACCCCGGAAAATGATCACACCAAAAAAATCGACCCCAAAACACCCGGAAAATGATCACACCGCACCCCACGGCACTTGCATGCAAGCTACGCACCCAGGAAAAAAAAGTGCAAACTCGCCCAATCTTGTGCGAAACAAGCGTGGATTAAAATTCCCATGTTTGACACACTTCCGTAAGTCCCCGAGCTTTGGGGTGTTCAGGGCTTTTGTTTTCTCGACGAGAAGCAACTTTTCTTCTTTGACACCAACTCTCTAGGACCACTCCTTCATGCCGAAAAATCGACCCAAAGTTTTGGGGTGATCGAGTTAGTAACGCCAAAACACTCGCTAGACCCCCTAGAACAGCGATTCTCAACCTTCTTCTAGGCTGGTACCCCCTGCCATGTGAATCAAATAGGCCCGGTACCCCCGCAATTTTGACAATTTTGACAAGTTTGACTAATTTTGACAATTTTGACAATTTTGACAATTTTGACAATTTTGACAATTTTGACAATTTTGACAATTTTGACATTTTTGAAAATTTTGACAATTTTGACAATTTTGACAATTTTGACAATTTTGACAATTTTGACAATTTTGACAATTTTGACAATTTTGACAATTTTGACAATTTTGACAATTTTGACAATTTTGACAATTTTGACAATTTTGACAATTTTGACAATTTTGACAATTTTGACAATTTTGACAATTTTGACAATTTTGACAATTTTGACAATTTTGACAATTTTGACAATTTTGACAATTTTGACAATTTTGACAATTTTGACAATTTTGACAATTTTGACAATTTTGACAATTTTGACAATTTTGACAATTTTGACAATTTTGACAATTTTGACAATTTTGACAATTTTGACAATTTTGACAATTTTGACAATTTTGACAATTTTGACAATTTTGACAATTTTGACAATTTTGACAATTTTGACAATTTTGACAATTTTGACAATTTTGACAATTTTGACAATTTTGACAATTTTGACAATTTTGACAATTTTGACAATTTTGACAATTTTGACAATTTTGACAATTTTGACAATTTTGACAATTTTGACAATTTTGACAATTTTGACAATTTTGACAATTTTGACAATTTTGACAATTTTGACAATTTTGACAATTTTGACAATTTTGACAATTTTGACAATTTTGACAATTTTGACAATTTTGACAATTGTCTTCTGACTTCTGACTTCTGATTTCTGAATGAAGCTGGATGACATCAGGTACGCCGTTCATGCGCCAGAAATCTCAATCCTGGTTTTAGCTTAGACACTTTTACATTACTGGTTACCGCACACTCGTTCACTTTGAAATTTGAACATTTTTGACCCACTTCTGTAAGTCCCCGTGCTCCGGAGTGTTCAGGGCTTTTGTTCGTCTCAACGAGACGCAACTTTTTTTCTTTTATGCCAACTCTCTGAAACCTCTCCTTCATGCCAAAAAATCGACCCAAAGTTTTGGGGTGATCGAGTTAGTAACGCCAAAAGACTCGCTAGACCCCCTAGAACATACCCCCAGAACATAATACCCACCTCAGAAGTCGATTTCTGACCTAAAATTTACTCCAAAAATTACCCCAAATAGTCCGAAAAACCCCGGAAAATGATCACACCAAAAAAATCGACCCCAAAACACCCGGAAAATGATCACACCGCACCCCACGGCACTTGCATGCAAGCTACGCACCCAGGAAAAAAGTGCAAACTCGCCCAATCTTGTGCGAAACAAGCGTGGATTAAAATTCCCATGTTTGACACACTTCCGTAAGTCCCCGAGCTTTGGGGTGTTCAGAGCTTTTGTTTTCTCGACGAGAAGCAACTTTTCTTCTTTGACACCAACTCTCTAGGACCACTCCTTCATGCCGAAAAATCGACCCAAAGTTTTGGGGTGATCGAGTTAGTAACGCCAAAACACTCGCTAGACCCCTAGAACAGCGATTCTCAACCTTCTTCTAGGCTGGTACCCCTGCCATGTGAATCAAATACCCAGTACCCCGTTGAGAATCGCTGCCCTAGAACATACCCCAGAACATCATACCCACCTCAGAAGTCGATTTCTGACCAAAAATTCACTCCAAAAATTACCCCAAATAGTCCGAAAACCCCGGAAAATGATCACACCAAAAAATCGACCCCCAAAACACCCGGAAAATGATCACACCGCACCCCACGGCACTTGCATGCAAGCTACGCACCCAGGAAAAAAAGTGCAAACTCGCCCAAACTTGTGCGAAACATGCGTTGATTAAAATTCCCATGTTTGACCCACTTCCGCAAGTCCCCGAGCTTTGGGGTGCTCAGAGATTTTGTTCGTCTCGACGAGACGCAACATTTCTTATTTGACAATTTTGACAATTTTGATTTTGACAATTTTGACAATTTTGACAATTTTGACAATTTTGACAATTTTGACAATTTTGACAATTTTGACAATTTTGACAATTTTGACAATTTTGACAATTTTGACAATTTTGACAATTTTGACAATTTTGACAATTTTGACAATTTTGACAATTTTGACAATTTTGACAATTTTGACAATTTTGACAATTTTGACAATTTTGACAATTTTGACAATTTTGACAATTTTGACAATTTTGACAATTTTGACAATTTTGACAATTTTGACAATTTTGACAATTTTGACAATTTTGACAATTTTGACAATTTTGACAATTTTGACAATTTTGACAATTTTGACAATTTTGACAATTTTGACAATTTTGACAATTTTGACAATTTTGACAATTTTGACAATTTTGACAATTTTGACAATTTTGACAATTTTGACAATTTTGACAATTTTGACAATTTTGACAATTTTGACAATTTTGACAATTTTGACAATTTTGACAATTTTGACAATTTTGACAATTTTGACAATTTTGACAATTTTGACAATTTTGACAATTTTGACAATTTTGACAATTTTGACAATTTTGACAATTTTGACAATTTTGACAATTTTGACAATTTTGACAATTTTGACAATTTTGACAATTTTGACAATTTTGACAATTTTGACAATTTTGACAATTTTGACAATTTTGACAATTTTGACAATTTTGACAATTTTGACAATTTTGACAATTTTGACAATTTTGACAATTTTGACAATTTTGACAATTTTGACAATTTTGACAATTTTGACAATTTTGACAATTTTGACAATTTTGACAATTTTGACAATTTTGACAATTTTGACAATTTTGACAATTTTGACAATTTTGACAATTTTGACAATTTTGACAATTTTGACAATTTTGACAATTTTGACAATTTTGACAATTTTGACAATTTTGACAATTTTGACAATTTTGACAATTTTGACAATTTTGACAATTTTGACAATTTTGACAATTTTGACAATTTTGACAAAATTCACTCCAAAAATTACCCCAAATAGTCCGAAAACCCCGGAAAATGATCACACAAAAAATCGACCCCCAAAACACCCGGAAAATGATCACACCGCACCCCACGGCACTTGCATGCAAGCTACGCACCCAGGAAAAAAAGTGCAAACTCGCCCAAACTTGTGCGAAACATGCGTTGATTAAAATTCCCATGTGACCCACTTCCGCAAGTCCCCAAGCTTTGGTATGTTCAGAGATTTTGTTCGTCTCGACGAGACGCAACATTACTTATTTGACAATTTTGACAATTTTGACAATTTTGACAATTTTGACAATTTTGACAATTTTGACAATTTTGACAATTTTGACAATTTTGACAATTTTGACAATTTTGACAATTTTGACAATTTTGACAATTTTGACAATTTTGACAATTTTGACAATTTTGACAATTTTGACAATTTTGACAATTTTGACAATTTTGACAATTTTGACAATTTTGACAATTTTGACAATTTTGACAATTTTGACAATTTTGACAATTTTGACAATTTTGACAATTTTGACAATTTTGACAATTTTGACAATTTTGACAATTTTGACAATTTTGACAATTTTGACAATTTTGACAATTTTGACAATTTTGACAATTTTGACAATTTTGACAATTTTGACAATTTTGACAATTTTGACAATTTTGACAATTTTGACAATTTTGACAATTTTGACAATTTTGACAATTTTGACAATTTTGACAATTTTGACAATTTTGACAATTTTGACAATTTTGACAATTTTGACAATTTTGACAATTTTGACAATTTTGACAATTTTGACAATTTTGACAATTTTGACAATTTTGACAATTTTGACAATTTTGACAATTTTGACAATTTTGACAATTTTGACAATTTTGACAATTTTGACAATTTTGACAATTTTGACAATTTTGACAATTTTGACAATTTTGACAATTTTGACAATTTTGACAATTTTGACAATTTTGACAATTTTGACAATTTTGACAATTTTGACAATTTTGACAATTTTGACAATTTTGACAATTTTGACAATTTTGACAATTTTGACAATTTTGACAATTTTGACAATTTTGACAATTTTGACAATTTTGACAATTTTGACAATTTTGACAATTTTGACAATTTTGACAATTTTGACAATTTTGACAATTTTGACAATTTTGACAATTTTGACAATTTTGACAATTTTGACAATTTTGACAATTTTGACAATTTTGACAATTTTGACAATTTTGACAATTTTGACAATTTTGACAATTTTGACAATTTTGACAATTTTGACAATTTTGACAATTTTGACAATTTTGACAATTTTGACAATTTTGACAATTTTGACAATTTTGACAATTTTGACAATTTTGACAATTGTCTTCTGACTTCTGACTTCTGACTTCTGATTTCTGAATGAAGCTGGATGACATCAGGTACGCCGTTTATGCGCCAGAAATCTCCATCCTGGTTCTAGCTTAGACACTTTAACGTTACTGGTTACCGCACACTCGTTCACTTTGAACTTTGAACATTTTGACCCACTTCTGTAAGTCCCCGTGCTCTGGAGTGTTCAGGGCTTTTGTTCGTCTCAACGAGACGCAACTTTTTCTTTGATTCTCTCTGAAACCTCTCCTTCATGCCAAAAATCGACCCAAAGTTTTGGGGTGATCGAGTTAGTAACGCCAAAAGACTCGCTAGACCCCTAGAACAAACCCCAGAACATAATACCCACCTCAGAAGTCGATTTCTGACCTAAAAATTTACTCAAAAAATTACCCCAAATAGTCCGAAAAACCCCGGAAAATGATCACACCAAAAATTCGACCCCAAAACACCCGGAAAATTATCACACCGCACCCCACGGCACTTGCATGCAAGCTACGCACCCAGGAAAAAAAAGTGCAAACTCGCCCAATCTTGTGCGAAACATGCGTGGATTAAAATTCCCATGTTTGACACACTTCCGTAAGTCCCCGAGGTTTGGAGTGTTCAGAGCTTTTGTTCGTCTCGACGAGAAGCAACTTTTCTTCTTTGACACCAACTCTCTAGGACCACTCTTTCATGCCGAAAAATCGACCCAAAGTTTTGGGGTGATCGAGTTAGTAACGCCAAAACACTCGCTAGACCCCTAGAACATATTCCCAGAACATCATACCCACCTCAGAAGTCGATTTCTGACCAAAATTCACTCCAAAAAATACCCCAAATAGTCCGAAAATCCCCGGAAAATGATCACACCAAAAAATCGACCCCAAAACACCCGGAAAATGATCACACCGCACCCACGGCACTTGCATGCAAGCTACGCACCCAAGAAAAAAGTGCAAACTCGCCCAAACTTGTGCGAAACATGCGTGGATTAAAATTCCCATGTTTGACCCACTTCCGCAAGTCCCCGAGCTTTGGGATGCTCAGAGATTTTGTTCGTCTCGACGAGACGCAACATTTCTTATTTGACAATTTTGACAATTTTGACAATTTTGACAATTTTGACAATTTTGACAATTTTGACAATTTTGACAATTTTGACAATTTTGACAATTTTGACAATTTTGACAATTTTGACAATTTTGACAATTTTGACAATTTTGACAATTTTGACAATTTTGACAATTTTGACAATTTTGACAATTTTGACAATTTTGACAATTTTGACAATTTTGACAATTTTGACAATTTTGACAATTTTGACAATTTTGACAATTTTGACAATTTTGACAATTTTGACAATTTTGACAATTTTGACAATTTTGACAATTTTGACAATTTTGACAATTTTGACAATTTTGACAATTTTGACAATTTTGACAATTTTGACAATTTTGACAATTTTGACAATTTTGACAATTTTGACAATTTTGACAATTTTGACAATTTTGACAATTTTGACAATTTTGACAATTTTGACAATTTTGACAATTTTGACAATTTTGACAATTTTGACAATTTTGACAATTTTGACAATTTTGACAATTTTGACAATTTTGACAATTTTGACAATTTTGACAATTTTGACAATTTTGACAATTTTGACAATTTTGACAATTTTGACAATTTTGACAATTTTGACAATTTTGACAATTTTGACAATTTTGACAATTTTGACAATTTTGACAATTTTGACAATTTTGACAATTTTGACAATTTTGACAATTTTGACAATTTTGACAATTTTGACAATTTTGACAATTTTGACAATTTTGACAATTTTGACAATTTTGACAATTTTGACAATTTTGACAATTTTGACAATTTTGACAATTTTGACAATTTTGACAATTTTGACAATTTTGACAATTTTGACAATTTTGACAATTTTGACAATTTTGACAATTTTGACAATTTTGACAATTTTGACAATTTTGACAATTTTGACAATTTTGACAATTTTGACAATTTTGACAATTTTGACAATTGTCTTCTGACTTCTGACATCTGACTTCTGATTTCTGAATGAAGCTGGATGACATCAGGTACGCCGTTTATACGCCTGAAATCTCCATCGTGGTTCTAGCTTGGACACTTTAACGTTATTGGTTACCGCACACTCGTTCACTTTGAACTTTGAACATTTTTGACCCACTTCCGTAAGTCCCCGTGCTCTGGAGTCAGGGCTTTTGTTCGTCTAAACGAGACGCAACTTTTTTTCTTTGATACCAACTCTCTGAAACCTCTCCTTCATGCCGAAAAATCGACCCAAAGACTCGGTAGACCCTAGACCCCCAGAACATCATACCCACCTCAGAAGTCGATTTCTGACCAAAAATTCACTCCAAAAAATTACCCCAAATAGTCCGGACATCCCCCGGAAAATGATCACACCAAAAAAATCGACCCCAAAACACGGAAAATGATCACACCGCACGGCACTTGCATGCAAGCTACGCACCCAAGAAAAAAAAGCAAACTCGCCCAAACTTGATGCGTGGATTAAAATTCCCATGTTTGACCCACTTCCGCAAGTCCCCGAGCTTTGGGGTGTTCAGAGATTTTGTTCGTCTCGACGAGACGCAACATTTCTTATTTGACAATTTTGACAATTTTGACAATTTTGACAATTTTGACAATTTTGACAATTTTGACAATTTTGACAATTTTGACAATTTTGACAATTTTGACAATTTTGACAATTTTGACAATTTTGACAATTTTGACAATTTTGACAATTTTGACAATTTTGACAATTTTGACAATTTTGACAATTTTGACAATTTTGACAATTTTGACAATTTTGACAATTTTGACAATTTTGACAATTTTGACAATTTTGACAATTTTGACAATTTTGACAATTTTGACAATTTTGACAATTTTGACAATTTTGACAATTTTGACAATTTTGACAATTTTGACAATTTTGACAATTTTGACAATTTTGACAATTTTGACAATTTTGACAATTTTGACAATTTTGACAATTTTGACAATTTTGACAATTTTGACAATTTTGACAATTTTGACAATTTTGACAATTTTGACAATTTTGACAATTTTGACAATTTTGACAATTTTGACAATTTTGACAATTTTGACAATTTTGACAATTTTGACAATTTTGACAATTTTGACAATTTTGACAATTTTGACAATTTTGACAATTTTGACAATTTTGACAATTTTGACAATTTTGACAATTTTGACAATTTTGACAATTTTGACAATTTTGACAATTTTGACAATTTTGACAATTTTGACAATTTTGACAATTTTGACAATTTTGACAATTTTGACAATTTTGACAATTTTGACAATTTTGACAATTTTGACAATTTTGACAATTTTGACAATTTTGACAATTTTGACAATTTTGACAATTTTGACAATTTTGACAATTTTGACAATTTTGACAATTGTCTTCTGACTTCTGACTTCTGATTTCTGAATGAAGCTGGATGACATCAGGTACGCCGTTTATGCGCCAGAAATCTCAATCCTGGTTTTAGCTTAGACACTTTAACGTTACTGGTTACCGCACACTCGTTCACTTTGAAATTTGAACATTTTTGACCCACTTCTGTAAGTCCCCGTGCTCTGGAGTGTTCAGGGCTTTTGTTCGTCTCAACGAGACGCAACTTTTTCTTTGATACCAACTCTCTGAAACCTCTCCTTCATGCCAAAAATCGACCCAAAGTTTTGGGGTGATCGAGTTAGTAACGCCAAAAGACTCGCTAGACCCCTAGAACATACCCCCAGAACATAATACCCACCTCAGAAGTCGATTTCTGACCTAAAAATTTACTAAAAAATTACCCCAAATAGTCCGAAAAACCCCGGAAAATGATCACACCAAAAAATCGACCCCAAAACACCCGGAAAATGATCACACCGCACCCCACGGCACTTGCATGCAAGCTACGCACCCAGGAAAAAAGTGCAAACTCGCCCAATCTTGTGCGAAACAAGCGTGGATTAAAATTCCCATGTTTGACACACTTCCGTAAGTCCCCGAGCTTTGGGGTGTTCAGAGCTTTTGTTTTCTCGACGAGAAGCAACTTTTCTTCTTTGACACCAACTCTCTAGGACCACTCCTTCATGCCGAAAATCGACCCAAAGTTTTGGGGTGATCGAGTTAGTAACGCCAAAACACTCGCTAGACCCCCTAGAACAGCGATTTTCAACCTTCTTCTAGGCTGGTACCTGCCATTTGAATCAAATAGGCCTACCCCGCAATTTTGACAATTTTGACAATTTTGACAATTTTGACAATTTTGACAATTTTGACAATTTTGACAATTTTGACAATTTTGACAATTTTGACAATTTTGACAATTTTGACAATTTTGACAATTTTGACAATTTTGACAATTTTGACAATTTTGACAATTTTGACAATTTTGACAATTTTGACAATTTTGACAATTTTGACAATTTTGACAATTTTGACAATTTTGACAATTTTGACAATTTTGACAATTTTGACAATTTTGACAATTTTGACAATTTTGACAATTTTGACAATTTTGACAATTTTGACAATTTTGACAATTTTGACAATTTTGACAATTTTGACAATTTTGACAATTTTGACAATTTTGACAATTTTGACAATTTTGACAATTTTGACAATTTTGACAATTTTGACAATTTTGACAATTTTGACAATTTTGACAATTTTGACAATTTTGACAATTTTGACAATTTTGACAATTTTGACAATTTTGACAATTTTGACAATTTTGACAATTTTGACAATTTTGACAATTTTGACAATTTTGACAATTTTGACAATTTTGACAATTTTGACAATTTTGACAATTTTGACAATTTTGACAATTTTGACAATTTTGACAATTTTGACAATTTTGACAATTTTGACAATTTTGACAATTTTGACAATTTTGACAATTTTGACAATTTTGACAATTTTGACAATTTTGACAATTTTGACAATTTTGACAATTTTGACAATTTTGACAATTTTGACAATTTTGACAATTTTGACAATTTTGACAATTTTGACAATTTTGACAATTTTGACAATTTTGACAATTTTGACAATTTTGACAATTTTGACAATTTTGACAATTTTGACAATTTTGACAATTTTGACAATTTTGACAATTTTGACAATTTTGACAATTTTGACAATTTTGACAATTTTGACAATTTTGACAATTTTGACAATTTTGACAATTTTGACAATTTTGACAATTTTGACAATTTTGACAATTTTGACAATTTTGACAATTTTGACAATTTTGACAATTTTGACAATTTTGACAATTTTGACAATTTTGACAATTTTGACAATTTTGACAATTTTGACAATTTTGACAATTTTGACAATTTTGACAATTTTGACAATTTTGACAATTTTGACAATTTTGACAATTTTGACAATTTTGACAATTTTGACAATTTTGACAATTTTGACAATTTTGACAATTTTGACAATTTTGACAATTTTGACAATTTTGACAATTTTGACAATTTTGACAATTTTGACAATTTTGACAATTTTGACAATTTTGACAATTTTGACAATTTTGACAATTTTGACAATTTTGACAATTTTGACAATTTTGACAATTGTCTTCTGACTTCTGACATCTGACTTCTGATTTCTGAATGAAGCTGGATGACATCAGGTACGCCGTTTATACGCCTGAAATCTCCATCCTGGTTCTAGCTTGGACACTTTAACGTTATTGGTTACCGCACACTCTTCACTTTGAACTTTGAACATTTTGACCCACTTCCGTAAGTCCCCGTGCTCTGGAGTCAGGGCTTTTGTTCGTCTCAACGAGACGCAACTTTTTTCTTTGATACCAACTCTCTGAAACCTCTCCTTCATGCCGAAAATCGACCCAAAGACTCGTAGACCCTAGACCCCCAGAACATCATACCCACCTCAGAAGTCGATTTCTGACCAAAAATTCACTCCAAAAATTACCCCAAATAGTCCGAAATCCCCGGAAAATGATCACACCAAAAAATCGACCCCAAAACACCCGGAAAATGATCACACCGCACCCCACGGCACTTGCATGCAAGCTACGCACCCAAGAAAAAAGTGCAAACTCGCCCAAACTTGATGCGTGGATTAAAATTCCCATGTTTGACCCACTTCCGCAAGTCCCCGAGCTTTGGGGTGTTCAGAGATTTTGTTCGTCTCGACGAGACGCAACATTTCTTATTTGACAATTTTGACAATTTTGACAATTTTGACAATTTTGACAATTTTGACAATTTTGACAATTTTGACAATTTTGACAATTTTGACAATTTTGACAATTTTGACAATTTTGACAATTTTGACAATTTTGACAATTTTGACAATTTTGACAATTTTGACAATTTTGACAATTTTGACAATTTTGACAATTTTGACAATTTTGACAATTTTGACAATTTTGACAATTTTGACAATTTTGACAATTTTGACAATTTTGACAATTTTGACAATTTTGACAATTTTGACAATTTTGACAATTTTGACAATTTTGACAATTTTGACAATTTTGACAATTTTGACAATTTTGACAATTTTGACAATTTTGACAATTTTGACAATTTTGACAATTTTGACAATTTTGACAATTTTGACAATTTTGACAATTTTGACAATTTTGACAATTTTGAAATTTTGACAATTTTGACAATTTTGACAATTTTGACAATTTTGACAATTTTGACAATTTTGACAATTTTGACAATTTTGACAATTTTGACAATTTTGACAATTTTGACAATTTTGACAATTTTGACAATTTTGACAATTTTGACAATTTTGACAATTTTGACAATTTTGACAATTTTGACAATTTTGACAATTTTGACAATTTTGACAATTTTGACAATTTTGACAATTTTGACAATTTTGACAATTTTGACAATTTTGACAATTTTGACAATTTTGACAATTTTGACAATTTTGACAATTTTGACAATTTTGACAATTTTGACAATTTTGACAATTTTGACAATTTTGACAATTTTGACAATTGTCTTCTGACTTCTGACTTCTGATTTCTGAATGAAGCTGGATGACATCAGGTACGCCGTTTATGCGCCAGAAATCTCAATCCTGGTTTTAGCTTAGACACTTTAACGTTACTGGTTACCGCACACTCGTTCACTTTGAAATTTGAACATTTTTGACCCACTTCTAAGTCCCCGTGCTCTGGAGTGTTCAGGGCTTTTGTTCGTCTCAACGAGACGCAACTTTTTCTTTGATACCAACTCTCTGAAACCTCTCCTTCATGCCAAAAATCGACCCAAAGTTTTGGGGTGATCGAGTTAGTAACGCCAAAAGACTCGCTAGACCCCTAGAACATACCCCAGAACATAATACCCACCTCAGAAGTCGATTTCTGACCTAAAATTTACTCCAAAAATTACCCCAAATAGTCCGAAAAACCCCGGAAAATGATCACACCAAAAAAATCGACCCCAAAACACCCGGAAAATGATCACACCGCACCCCACGGCACTTGCATGCAAGCTACGCACCCAGGAAAAAAGTGCAAACTCGCCCAATCTTGTGCGAAACAAGCGTGGATTAAAATTCCCATGTTTGACACACTTCCGTAAGTCCCCGAGCTTTGGGGTGTTCAGAGCTTTTGTTTTCTCGACGAGAAGCAACTTTTCTTCTTTGACACCAACTCTAGGACCACTCCTTCATGCCGAAAAATCGACCCAAAGTTTTGGGGTGATCGAGTTAGTAACGCCAAAACACTCGCTAGACCCCTGGAACAGCGATTCTCAACCTTCTTCTAGGCTGGTACCCTGCAATTTGAATCAAATAGGCCCGGTACCCCGCAATTTTGACAATTTTGACAATTTTGACAATTTTGACAATTTTGACAATTTTGACAATTTTGACAATTTTGACAATTTTGACAATTTTGACAATTTTGACAATTTTGACAATTTTGACAATTTTGACAATTTTGACAATTTTGACAATTTTGACAATTTTGACAATTTTGACAATTTTGACAATTTTGACAATTTTGACAATTTTGACAATTTTGACAATTTTGACAATTTTGACAATTTTGACAATTTTGACAATTTTGACAATTTTGACAATTTTGACAATTTTGACAATTTTGACAATTTTGACAATTTTGACAATTTTGACAATTTTGACAATTTTGACAATTTTGACAATTTTGACAATTTTGACAATTTTGACAATTTTGACAATTTTGACAATTTTGACAATTTTGACAATTTTGACAATTTTGACAATTTTGACAATTTTGACAATTTTGACAATTTTGACAATTTTGACAATTTTGACAATTTTGACAATTTTGACAATTTTGACAATTTTGACAATTTTGACAATTTTGACAATTTTGACAATTTTGACAATTTTGACAATTTTGACAATTTTGACAATTTTGACAATTTTGACAATTTTGACAATTTTGACAATTTTGACAATTTTGACAATTTTGACAATTTTGACAATTTTGACAATTTTGACAATTTTGACAATTTTGACAATTTTGACAATTTTGACAATTTTGACAATTTTGACAATTTTGACAATTTTGACAATTTTGACAATTTTGACAATTTTGACAATTTTGACAATTTTGACAATTTTGACAATTGTCTTCTGACTTCTGACTTCTGATTTCTGAATGAAGCTGGATGACATCAGGTACGCCGTTTATGCGCCAGAAATCTCAATCCTGGTTCTAGCTTAGACACTTTAACGTTACTGGTTACCGCACACTCGTTCACTTTGAAATTTGAACATTTTGACCCACTTCTGTAAGTCCCCGTGCTCTGGAGTGTTCAGGGCTTTTGTTCGTCTCAACGAGACGCAACTTTTTTCTTTGATACCAACTCTCTGAAACCTCTCCTTCATGCCAAAAAATCGACCCAAAGTTTTGGGGTGATCGAGTTAGTAACGCCAAAAGACTCGCTAGACCCCCTAGAACATACCCCCAGAACATAATACCCACCTCAGAAGTCGATTTCTGACCTAAAAATTTACTCCAAAAAATTACCCCAAATAGTCCGAAAAACCCCCGGAAAATGATCACACCAAAAAAAATCGACCCCCAAAACACCCGGAAAATGATCACACCGCACCCCACGGCACTTGCATGCAAGCTACGCACCCAGGAAAAAAGTGCAAACTCGCCCAATCTTGTGCGAAACAAGCGTGGATTAAAATTCCCATGTTTGACACACTTCCGTAAGTCCCCGAGCTTTGGGGTGTTCAGAGCTTTGTTTTCTCGACGAGAAGCAACTTTTCTTCTTTGACACCAACTCTCTAGGACCACTCCTTCATGCCGAAAAATCGACCCAAAGTTTTGGGGTGATCGAGTTAGTAACGCCAAAACACTAGACCCCTAGAACAGCGATTCTCAACCTTCTTCTAGGCTGGTACCCCTGCCATGTGAATCAAATAGTACCCCGTTGAGAATCGCTGCCCTAGAACATACCCCCAGAACATCATACCCACCTCAGAAGTCGATTTCTGACCAAAAATTCACTCCAAAAAATTACCCCAAATAGTCCGAAAACCCCCCGGAAAATGATCACACCAAAAAAATCGACCCCCAAAACACCCGGAAAATGATCACACCGCACCCCACGGCACTTGCATGCAAGCTACGCACCCAGGAAAAAAAGTGCAAACTCGCCCAAACTTGTGCGAAACATGCGTTGATTAAAATTCCCATGTTTGACCCACTTCCGCAAGTCCCCGAGCTTTGGGGTGCTCAGAGATTTTGTTCGTCTCGACGAGACGCAACATTTCTTATTTGACAATTTTGACAATTTTGACAATTTTGACAATTTTGACAATTTTGACAATTTTGACAATTTTGACAATTTTGACAATTTTGACAATTTTGACAATTTTGACAATTTTGACAATTTTGACAATTTTGACAATTTTGACAATTTTGACAATTTTGACAATTTTGACAATTTTGACAATTTTGACAATTTTGACAATTTTGACAATTTTGACAATTTTGACAATTTTGACAATTTTGACAATTTTGACAATTTTGACAATTTTGACAATTTTGACAATTTTGACAATTTTGACAATTTTGACAATTTTGACAATTTTGACAATTTTGACAATTTTGACAATTTTGACAATTTTGACAATTTTGACAATTTTGACAATTTTGACAATTTTGACAATTTTGACAATTTTGACAATTTTGACAATTTTGACAATTTTGACAATTTTGACAATTTTGACAATTTTGACAATTTTGACAATTTTGACAATTTTGACAATTTTGACAATTTTGACAATTTTGACAATTTTGACAATTTTGACAATTTTGACAATTTTGACAATTTTGACAATTTTGACAATTTTGACAATTTTGACAATTTTGACAATTTTGACAATTTTGACAATTTTGACAATTTTGACAATTTTGACAATTTTGACAATTTTGACAATTTTGACAATTTTGACAATTTTGACAATTTTGACAATTTTGACAATTTTGACAATTTTGACAATTTTGACAATTTTGACAATTTTGACAATTTTGACAATTTTGACAATTTTGACAATTTTGACAATTTTGACAATTTTGACAATTTTGACAATTTTGACAATTTTGACAATTTTGACAATTTTGACAATTTTGACAATTTTGACAATTTTGACAATTTTGACAATTTTGACAATTTTGACAATTTTGACAATTTTGACAATTTTGACAATTTTGACAATTTTGACAATTTTGACAATTTTGACAATTTTGACAATTTTGACAATTTTGACAATTTTGACAATTTTGACAATTTTGACAATTTTGACAATTTTGACAATTTTGACAATTTTGACAATTTTGACAATTTTGACAATTTTGACAATTTTGACAATTTTGACAATTTTGACAATTTTGACAATTTTGACAATTTTGACAAAATTCACTCCAAAAATTACCCCAAATAGTCCGAAAACCCCGGAAAATGATCACACCAAAAAATCGACCCCAAAACACCCGGAAAATGATCACACGCACCCCACGGCACTTGCATGCAAGCTACGCACCCAGGAAAAAGTGCAAACTCGCCCAAACTTGTGCGAAACATGCGTTGATTAAAATTTTGACCCACTTCCGCAAGTCCCCAAGCTTTGGTATGTTCAGAGATTTTGTTCGTCTCGACGAGACGCAACATTACTTATTTGACAATTTTGACAATTTTGACAATTTTGACAATTTTGACAATTTTGACAATTTTGACAATTTTGACAATTTTGACAATTTTGACAATTTTGACAATTTTGACAATTTTGACAATTTTGACAATTTTGACAATTTTGACAATTTTGACAATTTTGACAATTTTGACAATTTTGACAATTTTGACAATTTTGACAATTTTGACAATTTTGACAATTTTGACAATTTTGACAATTTTGACAATTTTGACAATTTTGACAATTTTGACAATTTTGACAATTTTGACAATTTTGACAATTTTGACAATTTTGACAATTTTGACAATTTTGACAATTTTGACAATTTTGACAATTTTGACAATTTTGACAATTTTGACAATTTTGACAATTTTGACAATTTTGACAATTTTGACAATTTTGACAATTTTGACAATTTTGACAATTTTGACAATTTTGACAATTTTGACAATTTTGACAATTTTGACAATTTTGACAATTTTGACAATTTTGACAATTTTGACAATTTTGACAATTTTGACAATTTTGACAATTTTGACAATTTTGACAATTTTGACAATTTTGACAATTTTGACAATTTTGACAATTTTGACAATTTTGACAATTTTGACAATTTTGACAATTTTGACAATTTTGACAATTTTGACAATTTTGACAATTTTGACAATTTTGACAATTTTGACAATTTTGACAATTTTGACAATTTTGACAATTTTGACAATTTTGACAATTTTGACAATTTTGACAATTTTGACAATTTTGACAATTTTGACAATTTTGACAATTTTGACAATTTTGACAATTTTGACAATTGTCTTCTGACTTCTGACTTCTGACATCTGACTTCTGATTTCTGAATGAAGCTGGATGACATCAGGTACGCCGTTTATACGCCAGAAATCTCCATCCTGGTTCTAGCTTGGACACTTTAACGTTACTGGTTACCGCACACTCGTTCACTTTGAACTTTGAACATTTTGACCCACTTCTGTAAGTCCCCGTGCTCTGGAGTGTTCAGGGCTTTTGTTCGTCTCAACGAGACGCAACTTTTTTTCTTTGATTCTCTCTGAAACCTCTCCTTCATGCCGAAAAATCGACCCAAAATTTTGGGGTGATAAAGTTAGTAACGCCAAAAGACTCGCTAGACCCTTAGAACATACCCCAGAACATAATACCCACCTCAGAAGTCGATTTCTGACCTAAAATTTACTCCAAAAATTACCCCAATAGTCCGAAAAACCCCCGGAAAATGATCACACCAAAAAAATTTGACCCCAAAACACCCGGAAAATGATCACACCGCACCCCACGGCACTTGCATGCAAGCTACGCACCCAGGAAAAAAAGTGCAAACTCGTCCAAACTTGTGCGAAACATGCGTGGATTAAAATTCCCATGTTTGACACACTTCCGTAAGTCCCCGAGCTTTGGGGTGTTCAGAGCTTTTGTTCTTCTCGACGAGAAGCAACTTTTCTTCTTTGACACCAACTCTCTGAAACCTCTCCTTCATGCCGAAAAATCGACCCAAAGTTTTGGGGTGATCGAGTTAGTAACGCCAAAAGACTCGCTAGACCCCTAGAACATACCCCAGAACATCATACCCACCTCAGAAGTCGATTTCTGACCAAAAATTTACTCCAAAAAATTACCCCAATAGTCCGAAAAACCCCGGAAAATGATCACACCAAAAAATTTGACCCCAAAACACCCGGAAAATGATCACACCGCACCCCACGGCACTTGCATGCAAGCTACGCACCCAGGAAAAAGTGCAAACTCGCCCAAACTTGTGCGAAACATGCGTGGATTAAAATTCCCATGTTTGACACACTTCCGCAAGTCCCCGAGCTTTGGGGTGTTCAGAGATTTTGTTCTTCTCGACGAGACGCAACATTTCTTATTTGACAATTTTGACAATTTTGACAATTTTGACAATTTTGACAATTTTGACAATTTTGACAATTTTGACAATTTTGACAATTTTGACAATTTTGACAATTTTGACAATTTTGACAATTTTGACAATTTTGACAATTTTGACAATTTTGACAATTTTGACAATTTTGACAATTTTGACAATTTTGACAATTTTGACAATTTTGACAATTTTGACAATTTTGACAATTTTGACAATTTTGACAATTTTGACAATTTTGACAATTTTGACAATTTTGACAATTTTGACAATTTTGACAATTTTGACAATTTTGACAATTTTGACAATTTTGACAATTTTGACAATTTTGACAATTTTGACAATTTTGACAATTTTGACAATTTTGACAATTTTGACAATTTTGACAATTTTGACAATTTTGACAATTTGACAATTTGACAATTTTGACAATTTTGACAATTTTGACAATTTTGACAATTTTGACAATTTTGACAATTTTGACAATTTTGACAATTTTGACAATTTTGACAATTTTGACAATTTTGACAATTTTGACAATTTTGACAATTTTGACAATTTTGACAATTTTGACAATTTTGACAATTTTGACAATTTTGACAATTTTGACAATTTTGACAATTTTGACAATTGTCTTCTGACTTCTGACTTCTGACTTCTGATTTCTGAATGAAGCTGGATGACATCAGGTACGCCGTTTATGCGCCAGAAACCTCCATCCTGGTTCTAGCTTAGACACTTTAACGTTACTGGTTACCGCACACTCGTTCACTTTGAACTTTGAACATTTTGACCCACTTCTGTAAGTCCCCGTGCTCTGGAGTGTTCAGGGCTTTTGTTCGTCTCAACGAGACGCAACTTTTTTCTTTGATTCTCTCTGAAACCTCTCCTTCATGCCGAAAAATCGACCCAAAGTTTTGGGGTGATCGAGTTAGTAACGCCAAAAGACTCGCTAGACCCCTAGAACAAACCCCAGAACATAATACCCACCTCAGAAGTCGATTTCTGACCTAAAAATTTACTCCAAAAATTACCCCAAATAGTCCGAAAAACCCCGGAAAATGATCACACCAAAAAATCGACCCCCAAAACACCCGGAAAATGATCACACCGCACCCCACGGCACTTGCATGCAAGCTACGCACCCAAGAAAAAAAAAATGCAAACTCGCCCAAACTTGTGCAAAACATGCGTGGATTAAAATTCCCATGTTTGACCCACTTCCGCAAGTCCCCGAGCTTTGGGGTGCTCAGAGATTTTGTTCGTCTCGACGAGACGCAACATTTCTTATTTGACAATTTTGACAATTTTGACAATTTTGACAAATTTTGACAATTTTGACAATTTTGACAATTTTGACAATTTTGACAATTTTGACAATTTTGACAATTTTGACAATTTTGACAATTTTGACAATTTTGACAATTTTGACAATTTTGACAATTTTGACAATTTTGACAATTTTGACAATTTTGACAATTTTGACAATTTTGACAATTTTGACAATTTTGACAATTTTGACAATTTTGACAATTTTGACAATTTTGACAATTTTGACAATTTTGACAATTTTGACAATTTTGACAATTTTGACAATTTTGACAATTTTGACAATTTTGACAATTTTGACAATTTTGACAATTTTGACAATTTTGACAATTTTGACAATTTTGACAATTTTGACAATTTTGACAATTTTGACAATTTTGACAATTTTGACAATTTTGACAATTTTGACAATTTTGACAATTTTGACAATTTTGACAATTTTGACAATTTTGACAATTTTGACAATTTTGACAATTTTGACAATTTTGACAATTTTGACAATTTTGACAATTTTGACAATTTTGACAATTTTGACAATTTTGACAATTTTGACAATTTTGACAATTTTGACAATTTTGACAATTTTGACAATTTTGACAATTTTGACAATTTTGACAATTTTGACAATTTTGACAATTTTGACAATTTTGACAATTTTGACAATTTTGACAATTTTGACAATTTTGACAATTTTGACAATTTTGACAATTTTGACAATTTTGACAATTTTGACAATTTTGACAATTTTGACAATTTTGACAATTTTGACAATTTTGACAATTTTGACAATTTTGACAATTTTGACAATTTTGACAATTTTGACAATTTTGACAATTTTGACAATTTTGACAATTTTGACAATTTTGACAATTTTGACAATTTTGACAATTTTGACAATTTTGACAATTTTGACAATTTTGACAATTTTGACAATTTTGACAATTTTGACAATTTTGACAATTTTGACAATTTTGACAATTTTGACAATTTTGACAATTTTGACAATTTTGACAATTTTGACAATTTTGACAATTTTGACAATTTTGACAATTTTGACAATTTTGACAATTTTGACAATTTTGACAATTTTGACAATTTTGACAATTTTGACAATTAATTTACGGGAAATCATTTCTTTTGACCGTCCTGGAGTCATTTGGATGACACAGGATGATTTGTCTGAGTACACTTACTGAGGTTGTGACTCAGTACTTGTACACAGCCAAATTAGAAGGTTAAAAGACCTGATCACACACGTACACTTTCTCATATGGCCCTTTCGCTGACTTAGTTTCCGTCCTTTTCATTCTTCTTCTAAGACACTAGTCATCTATCCACCAATCAGTTTCATTTCTTTCTTCTAATTTGTGAGTTTAATTTCACCGAAAACTACCGATAAAGCCCGTAAATTAAAAACAATGCAAGGTGATTGAAACAATTTGGGTAAATTAACAATCAGTCCCAATACTGAGCAATTTTGACAATTTTGACAATTTTGACAACTTTGAGAATTTTGAGAATTTTGAGAATTTTGACAATTTTGACAATTTTAACAATTTTGACAATTTTGACAATTTTGACAATTTTGACAATTTTGACAATTTTGACAATTGTCTTCTGACTTCTGACTTCTGACTTCTGATTTCTGAATGAAGCTGGATGACATCAGGTACGCCGTTTATGCGCCAGAAATCTCCATCCTGGTTCTAGCTTAGACACTTTATTCAATTCAATTCAATTAGTGTTTATTAGTAAATAATCAATTTACAATTTAGTGTTTCTTATAACCTAATAGAGTTTTGGAGTTCCTTTCAACTATGGTTTACACTATAATTCATTTAGATGTAATTGGATATTCTAACAATGGATTTGGCAAGAGAAGGAAAATAAAAAAACCTTCGAGATTTGCTAAGGAAAAGGATAGAAATAGGAAAAGCTTAAAACTAAATCACAGTTTGTATTGTCTGTTGACGTCGAAAACTTCGCTGCACAAGGCAGCTTATCCGTTGTAGATGTACTTCATCATCAGCTCACTGAGAGCTTGGAATTGTTCTGCCTTGTTTCGGCAGGCACGAAAGCGCGTGAGCATCTCTCCAGCAAGGGCGAAAAACTCAGGAAGCGTGAAGAGATCATCACCAGTAACATCAGTTTGTCCCGGGGGAGTACCGACGCCAGAAGCGGCTACTCTAGCGTATGAACCTCCCCAACCGGGAGGAACGCTGGTTTGGTCGATGGAACCGCTCCGCCGCCAGCTGCTGCAGCGTTCGAGCTCAAAGTCTTCGGAGGTTGGCGGGACGCTGGCGCTTTCTTCTTCTTGTCCTGCTCCTCGAGGTACTTTTTCCGCGCGGCACAGCCACGGAAATTCGCCGTGTGGTTTCCACAGTTCGCGCACTTGACGCGCGCTTTGTGCTGCTGGGCGTTTTCCCCCAGCTGGTTTTTCCGCGGAAGATTGCACCTTTCGGTGAAGTGGGTCTCACCGCACTTTACGCACCGGGGCGGAAGATTGCAGTTTCTTGAACCGTGTCCGAACTTTTGACAGCGGTGGCATTGGGCTGCGTCGGCGGGGTTCTTCATGTAGAATCGCCACGTCACAAAGAATCCGTCCAGTGTTTTGATCCGCCGAAGGTCCTGAATTTTGACGGACCCACGATCGAAGTACAGGAGGTACAATGTGTACGTACCTGTCACCGTTATCGTCTTTGAGAGCACCTTAATCTCTCGAGGCTTAACCTTGATGCCCGATAGGTGTTCTTCCAGGTCGGAGATCGGGCGGTCCGGATATCCCTGAAGGACGATCTTCACTGGGACCTTCTTTGCAGGGTCAAATGTAAAAACTTGAAGTTTCGCAACTTCAACTTCTTCACCACCATGTCGAAATTCAGTTTGTTATGTGTAATAACTTGCACTGACGTTTTACCTATTTTCAGACAATATTGAGGCCCTCAAGCAACTCGTCAACATCGTCTGCCAGCGTATCCAAAATAAAAATTGGAGGTGGACGTCGTTCCTTCGGAGAGTTACATTTTCTTCTTTTCTTGCTTGCGCGCAAGTTCATCATCGTCTTCGTCGTCGCTAGCACTGCTGCTGTCACTGGCGGTGTTGTTTTCTTCTCCACTCAGCATCTCAAATTCGTTGCTGGTGGGAACGTTGGAAGTGGTTGTTGTCGTGGTGCTTGTGGACGGCTGCTGCTGCTGCTGCTGGCCGGAAGTGCTTCCGGATGCCCGAGTCGATTGTCTCGTCCGTACAGGGGACTCACGTGGACGGTATGACACGTGTAAAAACGATGGATCGGTGACGTCACTGGGCACGCTCCCGTGCGCGATGGCGGTCGATGCGGCGTTGGTGTGTTTACCTTTCTGCACTCTGCCGGTAGATGAGCTTCGCGGGTTTTTCGAGGCTGTACTCAAACTGCCACGGCCACGGCCGGCCCTTGGCATGCTGGAGCAGCAAACTCGCGGGTAATCACGGTAAATTACGGCGAAAAAATCGAAAAGTTTGAAGAGCTCTGAACACTTGACTGTTGCTGGCTGGTGCTGCCAGTCCCTTTGCTTAGACACTTTAACGTTACTGGTTACCGCACACTCGTTCACTTTGAACTTTGAACATTTTGACCCACTTCTGTAAGTCCCCGTGCTCTGGAGTGTTCAGGGCTTTTGTTCGTCTCAACGAGACACAACTTTTTTCTTTGATACCAACTCTCTGAAACCTCTCCTTCATGCCAAAAATCGACCCAAAGTTTTGGGGTGATCGAGTTAGTAACGCCAAAAGACTCGCTAGACCCCTAGAACATACCCCAGAACATAATACCCACCTCAGAAGTCGATTTCTGACCTAAAATTTACTCCAAAAATTACCCCAAATAGTCCGAAAACCCCGGAAAATGATCACACCAAAAAATCGACCCCAAAACACCCGGAAAATGATCACACCGCACCCCACGGCACTTGCATGCAAGCTACGCACCCAGGAAAAAAAAGTGCAAACTCGCCCAATCTTGTGCGAAACAAGCGTGGATTAAAATTCCCATGTTTGACACACTTCCGTAAGTCCCCGAGCTTTGGGGTGTTCAGCTTTTGTTCGTCTCGACGAGAAGCAACTTTTCTTCTTTGACTCGCTAGACCCCCTAGAACATTGACAATTTTGACAATTTTGACAATTTTGACAATTTTGACAATTTTGACAATTTTGACAATTTTTTCTGACTTCTGACTTCTAAAATCTGACTTCTGATTTCTGAATGAAGCTGGATGACATCAGGTACGCCGTTTATACGCCAGAAACCTCCATCCTGGTTCTAGCTTGGACACTTTAACGTTACTGGTTACCGCACACTCACTCACTTTGAACTTTGAACATTTTTGACCCACTTCTGTAAGTCCCCGTGCTCTGGAGGGTGCAGGGCTTTTGTTCGTCTCAACGAGACGCAACTTTTTTTCTTTGATACCAACTCTCTGAAACCTCTCCTTCATGCCGAAAATCGACCCAAAGTTTTGGGGTGATCGAGTTAGTAACGCCAAAACACTCGCTAGACCCCTAAAACAAACCCCCAGAACATAATACCCACCTCAGAAGTCGATTTCTGACCTAAAATTTACTCCAAAATATTACCCCAAATAGTCCGAAAACCCCGGAAAATGATCACACCAAAAAATCGACCCCAAAACACCCGGAAAATGATCACACCGCACCTCACGGCACTTGCATGCAAACTACGCACCCAAGAAAAAGTGCAAACTCGCCCAAACTTGTGCGAAACATGCGTGGATTAAAATTCCCATGTTTGACCCACTTCCGCAAGTCCCCGAGCTATGGGGTGTTCAGAGATTTTGTTCGTCTCGACGAGACGCAACATTTCTTATTTGACAATTTTGACAATTTTGACAATTTTGACAATTTTGACAATTTTGACAATTTTGACAATTTTGACAATTTTGACAATTTTGACAATTTTGACAATTTTGACAATTTTGACAATTTTGACAATTTTGACAATTTTGACAATTTTGACAATTTTGACAATTTTGACAATTTTGACAATTTTGACAATTTTGACAATTTTGACAATTTTGACAATTTTGACAATTTTGACAATTTTGACAATTTTGACAATTTTGACAATTTTGACAATTTTGACAATTTTGACAATTTTGACAATTTTGACAATTTTGACAATTTTGACAATTTTGACAATTTTGACAATTTTGACAATTTTGACAATTTTGACAATTTTGACAATTTTGACAATTTTGACAATTTTGACAATTTTGACAATTTTGACAATTTTGACAATTTTGACAATTTTGACAATTTTGACAATTTTGACAATTTTGACAATTTTGACAATTTTGACAATTTTGACAATTTTGACAATTTTGACAATTTTGACAATTTTGACAATTTTGACAATTTTGACAATTTTGACAATTTTGACAATTTTGACAATTTTGACAATTTTGACAATTTTGACAATTTTGACAATTTTGACAATTGTCTTCTGACTTCTGACTTCTGACATCTGACTTCTGATTTCTGAATGAAGCTGGATGACATCAGGTACGCCGTTTATACGCCAGAAATCTCCATCCTGGTTCTAGCTTGGACACTTTAACGTTACTGGTTACCGCACACTCGTTCACTTTGAACTTTGAACATTTTTGACCCACTTCTGTAAGTCCCCGTGCTCTGGAGTGTTCAGGGCTTTTGTTCGTCTCAACGAGACGCAACTTTTTTTTCTTTGATTCTCTCTGAAACCTCTCCTTCATGCCGAAAAATCGACCCAAAATTTTGGGGTGATAAAGTTAGTAACGCCAAAAGACTCGCTAGACCCTTAGAACATACCCCAGAACATAATACCCACCTCAGAAGTCGATTTCTGACCTAAAAATTTACTCCAAAATATTACCCCAATAGTCCGAAAAACCCCGGAAAATGATCACACCAAAAATTTGACCCCGAAACACCCGGAAAATGATCACACCGCACCCCACGGCACTTGCATGCAAGCTACACACCCAGGAAAAAAAGTGCAAACTCGTCCAAACTTGTGCGAAACATGCGTGGATTAAAATTCCCATGTTTGACACACTTCCGTAAGTCCCCGAGCTTTGGGATGTTCAGAGCTTTTGTTCTTCTCGACGAGACGCAACTTTTCTTCTTTGATACCAACTCTCTGAAACCTCTCCTTCATGCCGAAAAATCGACCCAAAGTTTTGGGGTGATCGAGTTAGTAACGCCAAAAGACTCGCTAGACCCCCTAGGACATACCCCCAGAACATAATACCCACCTCAGAAGTCGATTTCTGACCTAAAAATTTACTCCAAAAAATTACCCCAAATAGTCCGAAAAACCCCCGGAAAATGATCACACCAAAAAAAATCGACCCCCAAAACACCCGGAAAATGATCACACCGCACCCCACGGCACTTGCATGCAAGCTACGCACCCAGGAAAAAAAAGTGCAAACTCGCCCAATCTTGTGCGAAACAAGCGTGGATTAAAATTCCCATGTTTGACACACTTCCGTAAGTCCCCGAGCTTTGGGGTGTTCAGGGCTTTTTTTCGTCTCGACGAGAAGCAACTTTTCTTCTTTGACACCAACTCTCTAGGACCACTCCTTCATGCCGAAAAATCGACCCAAAATTTTGGGGTGATAAAATTAGTAACGCCAAAAGACTCGCTAGACCCCTCAGAACATACCCCCAGAACATAATACCCACCTCAGAAGTCGATTTCTGACCTAAAAATTCACTCCAAAAATTACCCCAATAGTCCGAAACCCCGGAAAAGGATCACACCAAAAAAATTTGACCCCCGAGACACCCGGAAAATGATCACACCGCACCCCACGGCACTTGCATGCAAGCTACGCACCCAGGAAAAAAAGTGCAAACTCGTCCAAACTTGTGCGAAACATGCGTGGATTAAAATTCCCATGTTTGACACACTTCCGTAAGTCCCCGAGCTTTGGGGTGTTCAGAGCTTTGTTCTTCTCGACGAGACGCAACATTTCTTATTTGACAATTTTGACAATTTTGACAATTTTGACAATTTTGACAATTTTGACAATTTTGACAATTTTGACAATTTTGACAATTTTGACAATTTTGACAATTTTGACAATTTTGACAATTTTGACAATTTTGACAATTTTGACAATTTTGACAATTTTGACAATTTTGACAATTTTGATAATTTTGACAATTTTGACAATTTTGACAATTTTGACAATTTTGACAATTTTGACAATTTTGACAATTTTGACAATTTTGACAATTTTGACAATTTTGACAATTTTGACAATTTTGACAATTTTGACAATTTTGACAATTTTGACTATTTTGACAATTTGACAATTAGACAATTTTGACAATTTTGACAATTTTGACAATTTTGACAATTTTGACAATTTTGACAATTTTGACAATTTTGACAATTTTGACAATTTTGACAATTGTCTTCTGACTTCTGACTTCTGACTTCTGATTTCTGAATGAAGCTGGATGACATCAGGTACGCCGTTTATGCACCAGAAACCTCCATCCTGGTTCTAGCTTAGACACTTTAACGTTACTGGTTACCGCACACTCGTTCACTTTGAACTTTGTACATTTTTGACCCACTTCTGTAAGTCCTCGTGCTCTGGAGTGTTCAGGGCATTTGTTCGTCTCAACGAGACGCAACTTTTTTTCTTTGATTCTCTCTGAAACCTCTCCTTCATGCCAAAAAATCGACCCAAAGTTTTGGGGTGATCGAGTTAGTAACGCCAAAAGACTCGCTAGACCCCCTAGAACAAACCCCCAGAACATAATACCCACCTCAGAAGTCGATTTCTGACCTAAAAATTTACTCCAAAAAATTACCCCAAATAGTCCGAAAAACCTCCAGAAAATGATCACACCAAAAAAAATCGACCCCCAAAACACCCGGAAAATGATCACACAGCATCCCACGGCACTTGCATGCAAGCTACGCACCCAGGAAAAAAAGTGCAAACTCGCCCAATCTTGTGCGAAACATGCGTGGATTAAAATTCCCATGTTTGACACACTTCCGTAAGTTTCCGAGGTTTGGAGTGTTCAGAGCTGTCATTCGTCTCGACGAGAAGCATTTTTTCTTCTTTGACACCAACTCTCTAGGACCACTCTTTCATGCCGAAAAATCGACCCAAAGTTTTGGGGTAATCGAGTTAGTAACGCCAAAACACTCGCTAGACCCCCTAGAACATATTCCCAGAACATCATACCCACCTCAGAAGTCGATATCTGACCAAAAATTCACTCCAAAAAAATACCCCAAATAGTCCGAAAATCCCCCGGAAAATGATCACACCAAAAAAATCGACCCCCAAAACACCCGGAAAATGATCACACCGCACCCCACGGCACTTGCATGCAAGCTACGCACCCAAGAAAAAAAAGTGCAAACTCGCCCAAACTTGTGCGAAACATGCGTGGATTAAAATTCCCATGTTTGACCCACTTCCGCAAGTCCCCGAGCTTTGGGGTGCTCAGAGATTTTGTTCGTCTCGACGAGACGCAACATTTCTTATTTGACAATTTTGACAATTTTGACAATTTTGACAATTTTGACAATTTTGACAATTTTGACAATTTTGACAATTTTGACAATTTTGACAATTTTGACAATTTTGACAATTTTGACAATTTTGACAATTTTGACAATTTTGACAATTTTGACAATTTTGACAATTTTGACAATTTTGACAATTTTGACAATTTTGACAATTTTGACAATTTTGACAATTTTGACAATTTTGACAATTTTGACAATTTTGACAATTTTGACAATTTTGACAATTTTGACAATTTTGACAATTTTGACAATTTTGACAATTTTGACAATTTTGACAATTTTGACAATTTTGACAATTTTGACAATTTTGACAATTTTGACAATTTTGACAATTTTGACAATTTTGACAATTTTGACAATTTTGACAATTTTGACAATTTTGACAATTTTGACAATTTTGACAATTTTGACAATTTTGACAATTTTGACAATTTTGACAATTTTGACAATTTTGACAATTTTGACAATTTTGACAATTTTGACAATTTTGACAATTTTGACAATTTTGACAATTTTGACAATTTTGACAATTTTGACAATTTTGACGATTTTGACAATTTTGAAACAATTTTGACAATTTTGACAATTTTGACAATTTTGACAATTTTGACAATTATAACAATTTTGACAATTTTGACAATTTTGACAATTTTGACAATTTTGACAATTTTGACAATTTTGACAATTTTGACAATTTTGACAATTTTGACAATTTTGACAATTTTGACAATTTTGACAATTTTGACAATTTTGACAATTTTGACAATTTTGACAATTTTGACAATTTTGACAATTTTGACAATTTTGACAATTTTGACAATTTTGACAATTTTGACAATTTTGACAATTTTGACAATTTTGACAATTTTGACAATTTTGACAATTTTGACAATTTTGACAATTTTGACAATTTTGACAATTTTGACAATTTTGACAATTTTGACAATTTTGACAATTTTGACAATTTTGACAATTTTGACAATTTTGACAATTTTGACAATTTTGACAATTTTGACAATTTTGACAATTTTGACAATTTTGACAATTTTGACAATTTTGACAATTTTGACAATTTTGACAATTTTGACAATTTTGACAATTTTGACAATTTTGACAATTTTGACAATTTTGACAATTTTGACAATTTTGACAATTTTGACAATTTTGACAATTTTGACAATTTTGACAATTTTGACAATTTTGACAATTTTGACAATTTTGACAATTTTGACAATTTTGACAATTTTGACAATTTTGACAATTAATTTACGGGAAATCATTTCTTTTGACCGTCCTGGAGTCATTTGGATGACACACAGGGATGATTTGTCTGTGTACACTTACTGAGGTTGTGACTCAGTACTTGTACACAGCCAAATTAGAAGGTTAAAAGACCTGATCACACACGTACGCTTTCTCATATGGCCCTTTCGCTGACTTAGTTTCCGTCCTTTTCAATCTTCTTCTAAGACACTAGTCATCTATCCACCAATCAGTTTCATTTCTTTCTTCTAATTTGTGAGTTTAATTTCACCGAAAACTACCGATAAAGCCCGTAAATTTAAAACAATGCAAGGTGATTGAAACAATTTGGGTAAATTAACAATCAGTCCCAATACTGAGCAATTTTGACAATTTTGACAATTTTGACAACTTTGAGAATTTTGAGAATTTTGAGAATTTTGACAATTTTGACAATTTTAACAATTTTGACAATTTTGACAATTCTGACAATTTTGACAATTTTGACAATTTTTACAATTTTGACAATTTTGACAATTTTGACAATTGTCTTCTGACTTCTGACTTCTGACTTCTGATTTCTGAATGAAGCTGGATGACATCAGGTACGCCGTTTATGCGCCAGAAATCTCCATCCTGGTTCTAGCTTAGACACTTTATTCAATTCAATTCAATTAGTGTTTATTAGTAAATAATCAATTTACAATTTAGTGTTTCTTATAACCTAATAGAGTTTTGGAGTTCCTTTCAACTATGGTTTACACTATAATTCATTTAGATGTAATTGGATATTCTAACAATGGATTTGGCAAGAGAAGGAAAAATAAAAAAAAAACCTTCGAGATTTGCTAAGGAAAAGGATAGAAATAGGAAAAGCTTAAAACTAAATCACAGTTTGTATTGTCTGTTGACGTCGAAAAACTTCGCTGCACAAGGCAGCTTATCCGTTGTAGATGTACTTCATCATCAGCTCACTGAGAGCTTGGAATTGTTCTGCCTTGTTTCGGCAGGCACGAAAGCGCGTGAGCATCTCTCCAGCAAGGGCGAAAAACTCAGGAAGCGTGAAGAGATCATCACCAGTAACATCAGCTTGTCCCGGGGGAGTACCGACGCCAGAAGCGGCTACTCTAGCGTATGAACCTCCCCAACCGGGAGGGAACGCTGGTTTGGTCGATGGAACCGCTCCGCCGCCAGCTGCTGCAGCGTTCGAGCTCAAAGTCTTCGGAGGTTGGCGGGACGCTGGCGCTTTCTTCTTCTTGTCCTGCTCCTCGAGGTACTTTTTCCGCGCGGCACAGCCACGGAAATTCGCCGTGTGGTTTCCACCACAGTTCGCGCACTTGACGCGCGCTTTGTGCTGCTGGGCGTTTTCCCCCAGCTGGTCTTTCCGCGGAAGATTGCACCTTTCGGTGAAGTGGGTCTCACCGCACTTTACGCACCGGGGCGGAAGATTGCAGTTTCTTGAACCGTGTCCGAACTTTTGACAGCGGTGGCATTGGGCTGCGTCGGCGGGGTTCTTCATGTAGAATCGCCACGTCACAAAGAATCCGTCCAGTGTTTTGATCCGCCGAAGGTCCTGAATTTTGACGGACCCACGATCGAAGTACAGGAGGTACAATGTGTACGTACCTGTCACCGTTATCGTCTTTGAGAGCACCTTAATCTCTCGAGGCTTAACCTTGATGCCCGATAGGTGTTCTTCCAGGTCGGAGATCGGGCGGTCCGGATATCCCTGAAGGACGATCTTCACTGGGACCTTCTTTGCAGGGTCAAATGTAAAAACTTGAAGTTTCGCAACTTCAACTTCTTCACCACCATGTCGAAATTCAGTTTGTTATGTGTAATAACTTGCACTGACGTTTTACCTATTTTCAGACAATATTGGAGGCCCTCAAGCAACTCGTCAACATCGTCTGCCAGCGTATCCAAAATAAAAATTGGAGGTGGACGTCGTTCCTTCGGAGAGTTACATTTTTTCTTCTTTTCTTGCTTGCGCGCAAGTTCATCATCGTCTTCGTCGTCGCTAGCACTGCTGCTGTCACTGGCGGTGTTGTTTTCTTCTCCACTCAGCATCTCAAATTCGTTGCTGGTGGGAACGTTGGAAGTGGTTGTTGTCGTGGTGCTTGTGGACGGCTGCTGCTGCTGCTGCTGGCCGGAAGTGCTTCCGGATGCCCGAGTCGATTGTCTCGTCCGTACAGGGGACTCACGTGGAAGGTATGACACGTGTAAAAACGATGGATCACCGATGGGCACGCTCCCGTGCGCGATGGCGGTCGATGCGGCGTTGGTGTGTTTACCTTTCTGCACTCTGCCGGTAGATGAGCTTCGCGGGGTTTTCGAGGCTGTACTCAAACTGCCACGGCCACGGCCGGCCCTTGGCATGCTGGAGCAGCAAACTCGCGGGTAATCACGGTAAATTACGGCGAAAAAATCGAAAAGTTTGAAGAGCTCTGAACACTTGACTGTTGCTGGCTGGTGCTGCCAGTCCCTTTGCTTAGACACTTTAACGTTACTGGTTACCGCACACTCGTTCACTTTGAACTTTGAACATTTTTGACCCACTTCTGTAAGTCCCCGTGCTCTGGAGTGTTCAGGGCTTTTGTTCGTCTCAACGAGACACAACTTTTTTTCTTTGATACCAACTCTCTGAAACCTCTCCTTCATGCCAAAAAATCGACCCAAAGTTTTGGGGTGATCGAGTTAGTAACGCCAAAAGACTCGCTAGACCCCCTAGAACATACCCCCAGAACATAATACCCACCTCAGAAGTCGATTTCTGACCTAAAAATTTACTCCAAAAAATTACCCCAAATAGTCCGAAAAACCCCCGGAAAATGATCACACCAAAAAAATCGACCCCCAAAACACCCGGAAAATGATCACACCGCACCCCACGGCACTTGCATGCAAGCTACGCACCCAGGAAAAAAAAGTGCAAACTCGCCCAATCTTGTGCGAAACAAGCGTGGATTAAAATTCCCATGTTTGACACACTTCCGTAAGTCCCCGAGCTTTGGGGTGTTCAGCTTTTGTTCGTCTCGACGAGAAGCAACTTTTCTTCTTTGACACCAACTCTCTAGGACCACTCCTTCATGCTCTAAAACCTCTCCTTCATGCCGAAAAATCGACCCAAAGTTTTGTGGTGATCAAGTTAGTAACGCCAAAAGACTCGCTAGACCCCCTAGAACATTGACAAATTTGACAATTTTGACAATTTTGGCAATTTTGACAATTTTGACAATTTTGACAATTTTTTCTGACTTCTGACTTCTAAAATCTGACTTCTGATTTCTGAATGAAGCTGGATGACATCAGGTACGCCGTTTATACGCCAGAAACCTCCATCCTGGTTCTAGCTTGGACACTTTAACGTTACTGGTTACCGCACACTCACTCACTTTGAACTTTGAACATTTTTGACCCACTTCTGTAAGTCCCCGTGCTCTGGAGGGTGCAGGGCTTTTGTTCGTCTCAACGAGACGCAACTTTTTTTCTTTGATACCAACTCTCTGAAACCTCTCCTTCATGCCGAAAAATCGACCCAAAGTTTTGGGGTGATCGAGTTAGTAACGCCAAAACACTCGCTAGACCCCCTAAAACAAACCCCCAGAACATAATACCCACCTCAGAAGTCGATTTCTGACCTAAAAATTTACTCCAAAATATTACCCCAAATAGTCCGAAAAACCCCCGGAAAATGATCACACCAAAAAAATCGACCCCCAAAACACCCGGAAAATGATCACACCGCACCTCACGGCACTTGCATGCAAACTACGCACCCAAGAAAAAAAGTGCAAACTCGCCCAAACTTGTGCGAAACATGCGTGGATTAAAATTCCCATGTTTGACCCACTTCCGCAAGTCCCCGAGCTATGGGGTGTTCAGAGATTTTGTTCGTCTCGACGAGACGCAACATTTCTTATTTGACAATTTTGACAATTTTGACAATTATGACAATTTTGACAATTTTGACAATTTTGACAATTTTGACAATTTTGACAATTTTGACAATTTTGACAATTTTGACAATTTTGACAATTTTGACAATTTTGACAATTTTGACAATTTTGACAATTTTGACAATTTTGACAATTTTGACAATTTTGACAATTTTGACAATTTTGACAATTTTGACAATTTTGACAATTTTGACAATTTTGACAATTTTGACAATTTTGACAATTTTGACAATTTTGACAATTTTGACAATTTTGACAATTTTGACAATTTTGACAATTTTGACAATTTTGACAATTTTGACAATTTTGACAATTTTGACAATTTTGACAATTTTGACAATTTTGACAATTTTGACAATTTTGACAATTTTGACAATTTTGACAATTTTGACAATTTTGACAATTTTGACAATTTTGACAATTTTGACAATTTTGACAATTTTAACAATTTTGGCAATTTTGACAATTTTGACAATTTTGACAATTTTGACAATTTTGACAATTTTGACAATTTTGACAATTTTGACAATTTTGACAATTTTGACAATTTTGACAATTTTGACAATTTTGACAATTTTGACAATTTTGACAATTTTGACAATTTTGACAATTTTGACAATTTTGACAATTTTGACAATTTTGACAATTTTGACAATTTTGACAATTTTGACAATTTTGACAATTTTGACAATTTTGACAATTTTGACAATTTTGACAATTTTGACAATTTTGACAATTTTGACAATTTTGACAATTTTGACAATTTTGACAATTTTGACAATTTTGACAATTTTGACAATTTTGACAATTTTGACAATTTTGACAATTTTGACAATTTTGACAATTTTGACAATTTTGACAATTTTGACAATTTTGACAATTTTGACAATTTTGACAATTTTGACAATTTTGACAATTTTGACAATTTTGACAATTTTGACAATTTTGACAATTTTGACAATTTTGACAATTTTGACAATTTTGACAATTTTGACAATTTTGACAATTTTGACAATTTTGACAATTTTGACAATTTTGACAATTTTGACAATTTTGACAATTTTGACAATTTTGACAATTTTGACAATTTTGACAATTTTGACAATTTTGACAATTTTGACAATTTTGACAATTTTGACAATTTTGACAATTTTGACAATTTTGACAATTTTGACAATTTTGACAATTTTGACAATTTTGACAATTTTGACAATTTTGACAATTTTGACAATTTTGACAATTTTGACAATTTTGACAATTTTGACAATTTTGACAATTTTGACAATTTTGACAATTTTGACAATTTTGACAATTTTGACAATTTTGACAATTTTGACAATTGTCTTCTGACTTCTGACTCCCACTCTAACGTTAGGGGGGCTGCGGGCGAGAATCGGGCATCACCAGTGCCAGTTAAGACGCTTAGTCTAGACACAATCCTTAAAAAAATGTATATTTGTTCTGCACACACACACACCAACATATTTGCTCTTTGCCGCTCTCACGCACACAGTCCCATTTCGTAACGCGACCAGCAACTTTCATTTACACGTGTTGAGTGCATCACCAGATTCAACAACAAAAGCTCGCGAACGTTCCGGGACGCGTTCCGAAGTTCCCCCAGTCGCGTTTCCCCGGTTTCCTCGAACCAGAAGTCGTCCACCCAACGATAAAAGAACCCGGGCCCGCGGGGTTTGTAACAAGTCCGGCGCCGAAGACCCGATCCGATCGAAATTCCAGCGGTTAACGCCGCGAAAAAGCAATCAGTCAACCAGTTTGATTTTCCGGGAATCCCGTGCCCGGAACCATCGTAGATGACGTGATCACACACCTTGAACGGTAAGATCCCCACAAAATCACAAATCGACCACCACCTAACCTCACATTCCCCGCATCTCTCCCACAGCAACGACTTTTACCTGATTTCCAAGAACGTCCGCCAGGGAACCGTTTCGCCCACCTCATGCAACTGGACGCGGACAAGCTGCAACAGTACTCGTTGCCCGTGTTGTCGGAATGAAGCAACAATCGGAAACTGAAGGGGGGGCAGACCGGCAAGAAAATTCAGTTAAGAAAAAGCCACGGCTGGGGAGCTCAATTCTGTCTCGCGGGAAGCGGGTTATGCCGGTGAAAAAGACGTCGCTGACGTTTGCCATTTTCGGCACCATGAACCGGATTGGGGTGCAGAAGATTTGGGGGAGGACCGGAGAAGCAGCAGCTGAGGCGATGGTGAGTTACAGATTTTCATAAGTTAAACCCTAGATTACTGACTATTTCACTTTTTTCAGCGAAACGTCAACCGCAACCCGCTGTCAAACGTCTCCCGACGACAATGACCGCACCGAGGAACCCGCAAACGTGAAACCACTCATCATTTCGTCCTCAATACCGCGTCCGCCCAACAAAGTGAATCTACTCTTCAAGTGTGTAATTCAATTCGACGTCCCAGACCGTACCAAGCTGCCCAACGTGACCCTAGGGTTCTCCTCCCTGGGGGCGTCCTCGCCGTGGCGAGTTCAAAACGAAAACGTTCTGCCGCGAACGTTCTATTTTCCCGATCGAAGGACCTGCTGCCATGGTTTGAGAGAGACGTCATCATTCGGGACCAAAATGTGCGGCCAAAGTCGCCGGTTGTGGAGCAGCCGGTTTCGCCGGCCAAGCGACAACCTTCAAGTACTAGTTTGACCGGAACGATACTGCGGTGCCGAATTCCTAGCAACATCCTCCATCAGCACCAGTTGTTCCAGAGATTCTGCACAGCGGGGTTCAGTGTGTGGTTCCCGTTCCTTCCTAACTGGGCTCTCGAATAACCCAAATCCGGTCATCAACAGTCAAGTGAAACAAAAAAATAACAAAAGCTACACAGTATGAAAGTAAAAAAACAGAAATTTATAAATACATAAACACAAAAAAGAAGGGAAAACATAAAATCTAAAACCACAAAAGAAAATATAAAAATACACAACTACAATACAAAACACATAACAAAAATAAAAAAAACGCAAAGAACACATAAAAAATCTAAAACGAATACAAATACGAAAACACAAAATACACATACAAAAATTCAGAATACAAAAATACGAGAATTACTAACCTAAACAAATACAAAAAAAAACCGTAGATACACAAACTAGATTTTACAATTTTTTTTCATAATTTACCTAATTCAACTAAATTAATTTAAACTGATCTTAACTCAACAAAATTTAACTGAATTTTATAAAATTTAACTTAATTAAGCTTAATTTATCTAAATTGAACTTGATTCATCTAAATTTATCTGAATTTTATCTAATTTAACTAAATTGAACTTAATTCATATTTTTTTTAAAAATATATCCAAATTGAACTTCATTCATCAAAATTTTACTAAATTTAACTTTGTTGGACTTAATTAAACTGAATTTTACAAAATTTTACTAAATTTAGCTAAATTATACAAAATGAAACTTAATTGAATTTTCAAATTGAACTTGATTCAACCAAATTTAACTTTATACAACAAAAATAAACATAACTCAGCGAAATTTAACTGAATTTTACTAAATTCAAATGAATTGTACTTATTTTGTTTAATTTAACTAAATTTAAATAATTTAAGTAAATTAAATTTACATAATTTAACTAAATTTACATGATTCAACTAAATCTACACAATTTAACTAAATTTAACTTAATTTAAATAAACTAAACAAAATTCAAATAATTTCAACTTAATTTACTTAATTGAAATATATTTTTTTAAATATATCGATATTGAACTTAATTTGTCTAAATTTATCTAAATTTAACTTTATTGAACTTAATTCAGCAAAATTATATTAAATATTTATTAATTTAATTTAACTAAATTTATCTAAACAGAACTTAATTCGACTAAATTTAACTAAATTGAACTTAATTCAACTAAATTTAGTTATATTTAGTTAAACTTAGTTATATTTAGTTAAACTTAGTTGAATTTAGTTAAATTTATTAAGATTTAGTAAAAATTAGTTAAATACAGTTGTATTTAGTAAGATTTATTTAAATTTAGTAAGATTTATTTAAATTTAGTTAGATTTAGTCAAAATCAGTAAAATTTAGGTTGATTTGATTAAATTTTGATGAATTTAATTATATTTAGTCAAAATAAGTAAAAACTTGTTAGATTAATAATATAACTTAATAAACCTAATTTAGCTTACTTTCACTTAGTAAAACTGAATTTGACTCAATAATTACTGAATTAAAACAAATGTTGATCAATTAAGCTAAATTCAAATTAATTTTGTTGAAAAAACTTTATTATATTCTACTAAATTTAACTAAATTTAAATAAATTTAACTATATTAATTTCACTGCATTCAACAAAAATTCAACTAAATTGAACTCAGTTTAAATAAATATAATTAAATTTAACTAAGTGTATCTAAATATAACTCAATTGAACTAAATTTATCTTAATTTACAAAATTCGAATAAATTGAAATAAATTATGCGAAGTTTTACGAAACTTAATTGAAATTTACTTAATCTAACTAAATTTTACTTATTTTGGCTAAATGTAACTGAATTCAACTAAATTTAATTAAACCTTGCTAAATTTAACTAAGTTTAACTAAACCTAACTAAATTTTACTAAATCTAACTAATTTCAACTGAATTTATCTAAATTCAACTAAATTTAACTAAGTTTAGCTAAATATAACTCAATTGAACTTAACTTAACTAAATTTTACTAAATTTAACTAAATTAAAATAAGTTTAGTGAAATGTTACGTAACTTAAATAAATTTTACTTATTTTTACTAAATGTAATTAAAATCAACTAAATTCAATTAAATCCACATGAATTTAACTAAACTATAAGTAAATTTTACTAAATCTAACTAAAATCAACTAAATTTAACTAATTTTAATTAAATCTTACTAAATTTAAACTAAATTTGACTTACATTTATTTTAACTAAATATTACTCAATTTAACTTAAAAAAACTTATTTTACATAATGTAACTTAATTTAACCAAAGTTAACTAAATTGAAATAAATTAAGTGAAAATTTACGACACTTTATTAAATTTGTCTTGATCTTACTAATTTTTAATTTTTTCGACTAAATGTAACTAAATTCAACTAAATATAATAAAATCTAACTAAATTTGCTAAATCTAACTAAATCTTGCTAAATTCGACTGAATTTTACTAAATTCAATTAAATTAAACTAAATTCAACAAAATATAACTAAATTTACCTAAATTCAACTAAATTTAACAAAATATAACTCAATTTAACTCAATTCAACTAAATTTTACTTAATTTTACTAAAAACCAAAATTTTACCAAACGGAACTATTGAACTAAATTTAATTATATTTTTCTGAATTTAACCAAAATTAACTAAATTTGACATAATTTAACAATGTTTATTTATATTTCAATAAATCTAACTAAATTCAACCAAATTTAATTAATTTAGTTGATTTAACTCAATTCAATTAAATTTTACTAAAAACCAAAATTTAACTAAACTGAACTATTGAACAAAATTTGACTAAATTAAATTATATTTTACTGAATTTATTTAAAATTAACTAAATTTGACATAATTTAACTATGTTTATTTATATTTAAATAAATCAAACTTAATTTAACTAAATTTAACAATTTACTTTAATTCAACTTATCTAAAATTATCTAAATTTAACCAAAATTAACAAAACTTAGCTAAAATTAACAGAATTTAACTAAATTTAACTGATTTAAATTAAATTTAACTGAATTAAACTAAATTTTACTACATTTGACTAAATTCAAACGAAACTTAACTAAATTTTAATAAATTTAATTATTTTTTTCTAAATTTTACTTAATTTAACTTATTTTAACTCAATTTTTCTTAAATTAACTAAATTCATCTGAATTTATATAACTCTATTTATCTTCATTTAACTTTATTTAGCTCTATTTAACTTAATTTATCTAAATTAAACTTGATTTAACTTGAGTTAACTTAATTCAACTAAATTTAACTAAATTATTCTTAATGTAACTAATTTTAAATAAATTTAAATAAGTTTAACTAAATTTAATCAAATTTAACTAGATTTTAATTAATTTACATCAATTTAACTCAATTCAACTTAATTAAATTAAATTTAACTAAAATATACTAAATTCAACTGTATTTAACCACACTAAACTAAACTTGACATTTAACTTAATTAATCTAAATTTACCTTTATTTAACAAAATTTACCTAAATTCAACTAAATTTTAATAATTACTACTAATTTAAAGTTATTTAAACTATTTTGGTTAGTTTAGTAAAATAATTTTATCAAATTCAGTTATTTAAATCAATAGGACCATTTTAAATTAAGTTAAACATATTAATTCAACTTTTATTTATATAGGCTAGTTTTAAATAGGTTAAGTGGCTTTTATTGTAATTTTAGAAACTCTTTGAATAAACTTTTTGATCTGTTTTGTTTTTTTGTCACCCTATTTGTATTGGTCACCCTATCCGCTCTAAACTGAATCCGGAAATACTAAAGAAGAAGAAGCACCCCCAAAATGCACCCCGTTTTGCCATCGTTTTTTGCCCGTTATCGTGGTCAAATTGTGCCCAGAAGCGTGCTACAGACGGGCGTAACAGCTCGGCCAAAATGCGTAACGCCCGCCTAAATGTTGCATTCTGGCACGCAATGGGCCACAACGAGGGGAAAAAGCGTTCTGAAAATCGGGTCCGCTTTCAGGCAAAACGTCCCCGCTTTTTGGCCGTTTTCCGCCCATTTTTCTATGTGGGCTTCTGACATCTGACTTCTGATTTCTGAATGAAGCTGGATGACATCAGGTACGCCGTTTATACGCCAGAAATCTCCATCCTGGTTCTAGCTTGGACACTTTAACGTTACTGGTTACCGCACACTCGTTCACTTTGAACTTTGAACATTTTTGACCCACTTCTGTAAGTCCCCGTGCTCTGGAGTGTTCAGGGCTTTTGTTCGTCTCATTGAGACGCAACTTTTTTTTCTTTGATTCTCTCTGAAACCTCTCCTTCATGCCGAAAAATCGACCCAAAATTTTGGGGTGATAAAGTTAGTAACGCCAAAAGACTCGCTAGACCCCTTAGAACATACCCCCAGAACATAATACCCACCTCAGAAGTCGATTTCTGACCTAAAAATTTACTCCAAAATATTACCCCAATAGTCCGAAAAACCCCCGGAAAAGGATCACACCAAAAAAATTTGACCCCCGAAACACCCGGAAAATGATCACACCGCACCCCACGGCACTTGCATGCAAGCTACGCACCCAGGAAAAAAAGTGCAAACTCGTCCAAACTTGTGCGAAACATGCGTGGATTAAAATTCCCATGTTTGACACACTTCCGTAAGTCCCCGAGCTTTGGAATGTTCAGAGCTTTTGTTCTTCTCGACGAGACGCAACTTTTCTTCTTTGATACCAACTCTCTGAAACCTCTCCTTCATGCCGAAAAATCGACCCAAAGTTTTGGGGTGATCGAGTTAGTAACGCCAAAAGACTCGCTAGACCCCTAGGACATACCCCAGAACATAATACCCACCTCAGAAGTCGATTTCTGACCTAAAATTTACTCCAAAAATTACCCCAAATAGTCCGAAAAACCCCGGAAAATGATCACACCAAAAAAATCGACCCCCAAAACACCCGGAAAATGATCACACCGCACCCCACGGCACTTGCATGCAAGCTACGCACCCAGGAAAAAAAAGTGCAAACTCGCCCAATCTTGTGCGAAACAAGCGTGGATTAAAATTCCCATGTTTGACACACTTCCGTAAGTCCCCGAGCTTTGGGGTGTTCAGGGCTTTTGTTCGTCTCGACGAGAAGCAACTTTTCTTCTTTGACACCAACTCTCTAGGACCACTCCTTCATGCCGAAAAATCGACCCAAAATTTTGGGGTGATAAAATTAGTGACGCCAAAAGACTCGCTAGACCCCTCAGAACATAGCCCCAGAACATAATACCCGCATCAGAAGTCGATTTCTGACCTAAAAATTCACTCCAAAAAATTACCCCAATAGTCCGAAAAACCCCCGGAAAAGGATCACACCAAAAAAATTTGACCCCCGAAACACCCGGAAAATGATCACACCGCACCCCACGGCACTTGCATGCAAGCTACGCACCCAGGAAAAAAGTGCAAACTCGTCCAAACTTGTGCGAAACATGCGTGGATTAAAATTCCCATGTTTGACACACTTCCGTAAGTCCCCGAGCTTTGGGGTGTTCAGAGCTTTTGTTCTTCTCGACGAGACGCAACATTTCTTATTTGACAATTTTGACAATTTTGACAATTTTGACAATTTTGACAATTTTGACAATTTTGACAATTTTGACAATTTTGACAATTTTGACAATTTTGACAATTTTGACAATTTTGACAATTTTGACAATTTTGACAATTTTGACAATTTTGACAATTTTGACAATTTTGACAATTTTGACAATTTTGACAATTTTGACAATTTTGACAATTTTGACAATTTTGACAATTTTGACAATTTTGACAATTTTGACAATTTTGACAATTTTGACAATTTTGACAATTTTGACAATTTTGACAATTTTGACAATTTTGACAATTTGGACAATTTTGACAATTTTGACAATTTTGACAATTTGACAATTAGACAATTTTGACAATTTTGACAATTTTGACAATTTTGACAATTTTGACAATTTTGACAATTTTGACAATTTTGACAATTTTGACAATTTTGACAATTTTGACAATTTTGACAATTTTGACAATTTTGACAATTTTGACAATTTTGACAATTTTGACAATTTTGACAATTTTGACAATTTTGACAATTTTGACAATTTTGACAATTTTGACAATTTTGACAATTTTGACAATTTTGACAATTTTGACAATTTTGACAATTTTGACAATTTTGACAATTGTCTTCTGACTTCTGACTTCTGACTTCTGATTTCTGAATGAAGCTGGATGACATCAGGTACGCCGTTTATGCACCAGAAACCTCCATCCTGGTTCTAGCTTAGATACTTTAACGTTACTGGTTACCGCACACTCGTTCACTTTGAACTTTGTACATTTTTGACCCACTTCTGTAAGTCCCCGTGCTCTGGAGTGTTCAGGGCATTTGTTCGTCTCAACGAGACGCAACTTTTTTTCTTTGATTCTCTCTGAAACCTCTCCTTCATGCCAAAAAATCGACCCAAAGTTTTGGGGTGATCGAGTTAGTAACGCCAAAAGACTCGCTAGACCCCCTAGAACAAACCCCCAGAACATAATACCCACCTCAGAAGTCGATTTCTGACCCAAAAATTTACTCCAAAAAATTACCCCAAATAGTCCGAAAAACCTCCAGAAAATGATCACACCAAAAAAATTCGACCCCCAAAACACCCGGAAAATGATCACACCGCATCCCACGGCACTTGCATGCAAGCTACGCACCCAGGAAAAAAGTGCAAACTCGCCCAATCTTGTGCGAAACATGCGTGGATTAAAATTCCCATGTTTGACACACTTCCGTAAGTTTCCGAGGTTTGGAGTGTTCAGAGCTGTTATTAGTCTCGACGAGAAGCATTTTTTCTTCTTTGACACCAACTCTCTAGGACCACTCTTTCATGCCGAAAAATCGACCCAAAGTTTTGGGGTAATCGAGTTAGTAACGCCAAAACACTCGCTAGACCCCCTAGAACATATTCCCAGAACATCATACCCACCTCAGAAGTCGATATCTGACCAAAAATTCACTCCAAAAAAATACCCCAAATAGTCCGAAAATCCCCCGGAAAATGATCACACCAAAAAATCGACCCCAAAACACCCGGAAAATGATCACACCGCACCCCACGGCACTTGCATGCAAGCTACGCACCCAAGAAAAAAAAGTGCAAACTCGCCCAAACTTGTGCGAAACATGCGTGGATTAAAATTCCCATGTTTGACCCACTTCCGCAAGTCCCCGAGCTTTGGGGTGCTCAGAGATTTTGTTCGTCTCGACGAGACGCAACATTTCTTATTTGACAATTTTGACAATTTTGACGATTTTGACAAATTTTGACAATTTTGACAATTTTGACAATTTTGACAATTTTGACAATTTTGACAATTTTGACAATTTTGACAATTTTGACAATTTTGACAATTTTGACAATTTTGACAATTTTGACAATTTTGACAATTTTGACAATTTTGACAATTTTGACAATTTTGACAATTTTGACAATTTTGACAATTTTGACAATTTTGACAATTTTGACAATTTTGACAATTTTGACAATTTTGACAATTTTGACAATTTTGACAATTTTGACAATTTTGACAATTTTGACAATTTTGACAATTTTGACAATTTTGACAATTTTGACAATTTTGACAATTTTGACAATTTTGACAATTTTGACAATTTTGACAATTTTGACAATTTTGACAATTTTGACAATTTTGACAATTTTGACAATTTTGACAATTTTGACAATTTTGACAATTTTGACAATTTTGACAATTTTGACAATTTTGACAATTTTGACAATTTTGACAATTTTGACAATTAATTTACGGGAAATCATTTCTTTTGACCGTCCTGGAGTCATTTGGATGACACTCAGGGATGATTTGTCTGTGTACACTTACTGAGGTTGTGACTCAGTACTTGTACACAGCCAAATTAGAAGGTTAAAAGACCTGATCACACACGTACGCTTTCTCATATGGCCCTTTCGCTGACTTAGTTTCCGTCCTTTTCAATCTTCTTCTAAGACACTAGTCATCTATCCACCAATCAGTTTCATTTCTTTCTTCTAATTTGTGAGTTTAATTTCACCGAAAACTACCGATAAAGCCCGTAAATTTAAAACAATGCAAGGTGATTGAAACAATTTGGGTAAATTAACAATCAGTCCCAATACTGAGCAATTTTGACAATTTTGACAATTTTGACAACTTTGAGAATTTTGAGAATTTTGAGAATTTTGACAATTTTGACAATTTTAACAATTTTGACAATTTTGACAATTCTGACAATTTTGACAATTTTGACAATTTTTACAATTTTTACAATTTTGACAATTTTGACAATTTTGACAATTGTCTTCTGACTTCTGACTTCTGACTTCTGATTTCTGAATAAAGCTGGATGACATCAGGTACGCCGTTTATGCGCCAGAAATCTCCATCCTGGTTCTAGCTTAGACACTTTATTCAATTCAATTCAATTAGTGTTTATTAGTAAATAATCAATTTACAATTTAGTGTTTCTTATAACCTAATAGAGTTTTGGAGTTCCTTTCAACTATGGTTTACACTATAATTCATTTAGATGTAATTGGATATTCTAACAATGGATTTGGCAAGAGAAGGAAAAATAAAAAAAAAACCTTCGAGATTTGCTAAGGAAAAGGATAGAAATAGGAAAAGCTTAAAACTAAATCACAGTTTGTATTGTCTGTTGACGTCGAAAAACTTCGCTGCACAAGGCAGCTTATCCGTTGTAGATGTAATTCATCATCAGCTCACTGAGAGCTTGGAATTGTTCTGCCTTGTTTCGGCAGGCACGAAAGCGCGTGAGCATCTCTCCAGCAAGGGCGAAAAACTCAGGAAGCGTGAAGAGATCATCACCAGTAACATCAGCTTGTCCCGGGGGAGTACCGACGCCAGAAGCGGCTACTCTAGCGTATGAACCTCCCCAACCGGGAGGGAACGCTGGTTTGGTCGATGGAACCGCTCCGCCGCCAGCTGCTGCAGCGTTCGAGCTCAAAGTCTTCGGAGGTTGGCGGGACGCTGGCGCTTTCTTCTTCTTGTCCTGCTCCTCGAGGTACTTTTTCCGCGCGGCACAGCCACGGAAATTCGCCGTGTGGTTTCCACCACAGTTCGCGCACTTGACGCGCGCTTTGTGCTGCTTGGCGTTTTCCCCCAGCTGGTCTTTCCGCGGAAGATTGCACATTTCGGTGAAGTGGGTCTCACCGCACTTTACGCACCGGGGCGGAAGATTGCAGTTTCTTGAACCGTGTCCGAACTTTTGACAGCGGTGGCATTGGGCTGCGTCGGCGGGGTTCTTCATGTAGAATCGCCACGTCACAAAGAATCCGTCCAGTGTTTTGATCCGCCGAAGGTCCTGAATTTTGACGGACCCACGATCGAAGTACAGGAGGTACAATGTGTACGTACCTGTCACCGTTATCGTCTTTGAGAGCACCTTAATCTCTCGAGGCTTAACCTTGATGCCCGATAGGTGTTCTTCCAGGTCGGAGATCGGGCGGTCCGGATATCCCTGAAGGACGATCTTCACTGGGACCTTCTTTGCAGGGTCAAATGTAAAAACTTGAAGTTTCGCAACTTCAACTTCTTCACCACCATGTCGAAATTCAGTTTGTTATGTGTAATAACTTGCACTGACGTTTTACCTATTTTCAGACAATATTGGAGGCCCTCAAGCAACTCGTCAACATCGTCTGCCAGCGTATCCAAAATAAAAATTGGAGGTGGACGTCGTTCCTTCGGAGAGTTACATTTTTTCTTCTTTTCTTGCTTGCGCGCAAGTTCATCATCGTCTTCGTCGTCGCTAGCACTGCTGCTGTCACTGGCGGTGTTGTTTTCTTCTCCACTCAGCATCTCAAATTCGTTGCTGGTGGGAACGTTGGAAGTGGTTGTTGTCGTGGTGCTTGTGGACGGCTGCTGCTGCTGCTGCTGGCCGGAAGTGCTTCCGGATGCCCGAGTCGATTGTCTCGTCCGTACAGGGGACTCACGTGGACGGTATGACACGTGTAAAAACGATGGATCGGTGACGTCACTGGGCACGCTCCCGTGCGCGATGGCGGTCGATGCGGCGTTGGTGTGTTTACCTTTCTGCACTCTGCCGGTAGATGAGCTTCGCGGGTTTTTCGAGGCTGTACTCGAACTGCCACGGCCACGGCCGGCCCTTGGCATGCTGGAGCAGCAAACTCGCGGGTAATCACGGTAAATTACGGCGAAAAAATCGAAAAGTTTGAAGAGCTCTGAACACTTGACTGTTGCTGGCTGGTGCTGCCAGTCCCTTTGCTTAGACACTTTAACGTTACTGGTTACCGCACACTCGTTCACTTTGAACTTTGAACATTTTGACCCACTTCTGTAAGTCCCCGTGCTCTGGAGTGTTCAGGGCTTTTGTTCGTCTCAACGAGACACAACTTTTTCTTTGATACCAACTCTCTGAAACCTCTCCTTCATGCCAAAAAATCGACCCAAAGTTTTGGGGTGATCGAGTTAGTAACGCCAAAAGACTCGCTAGACCCCCTAGAACATACCCCCAGAACATAATACCCACCTCAGAAGTCGATTTCTGACCTAAAAATTTACTCCAAAAATTACCCCAAATAGTCCGAAAAACCCCGGAAAATGATCACACCAAAAAATTCGACCCCAAAACACCCGGAAAATGATCACACCGCACCCCACGGCACTTGCATGCAAGCTACGCACCCAGGAAAAAAAAGTGCAAACTCGCCCAATCTTGTGCGAAACAAGCGTGGATTAAAATTCTCATGTTTGACACACTTCCGTAAGTCCCCGAGCTTTGGGGTGTTCAGAGCTTTTGTTCGTCTCGAAGAGAAGCAACTTTTCTTCTTTGACACCAACTCTCTAGGACCACTCCTTCATGCTCTAAAACCTCTCCTTCATGCCGAAAAATCGACCCAAAGTTTTGTGGTGATCGAGTTAGTAACGCCAAAAGACTCGCTAGACCCCCTAGAACATTGACAATTTTGACAATTTTGACAATTTTGACAATTTTGACAATTTTGACAATTTTGACAATTTTGACAATTTTGACAATTTTGACAATTTTTTCTGACTTCTGACTTCTAAAATCTGACTTCTGATTCCTGAATGAAGCTGGATGACATCAGGTACGCCGTTTATACGCCAGAAACCTCCATCCTGGTTCTAGCTTGGACACTTTAACGTTACTGGTTACCGCACACTCACTCACTTTGAACTTTGAACATTTTTGACCCACTTCTGTAAGTCCCCGTGCTCTGGAGGGTGCAGGGCTTTTGTTCGTCTCAACGAGACGCAACTTTTTTTCTTTGATACCAACTCTCTGAAACCTCTCCTTCATGCCGAAAAATCGACCCAAAGTTTTGGGGTGATCGAGTTAGTAACGCCAAAACACTCGCTAGACCCCCTAAAACAAACCCCCAGAACATAATACCCACCTCAGAAGTCGATTTCTGACCTAAAAATTTACTCCAAAATATTACCCCAAATAGTCCGAAAAACCCCCGGAAAATGATCACACCAAAAAAATTGACCCCCAAAACACCCGGAAAATGATCACACCGCACCTCACGGCACTTGCATGCAAACTACGCACCCAAGAAAAAAAGTGCAAACTCGCCCAAACTTGTGCGAAACATGCGTGGATTAAAATTCCCATGTTTGACCCACTTCCGCAAGTCCCCGAGCTATGGGGTGTTCAGAGATTTTGTTCGTCTCGACGAGACGCAACATTTCTTATTTGACAATTTTGACAATTTTGACAATTTTGACAATTTTGACAATTTTGACAATTTTGACAATTTTGACAATTTTGACAATTTTGTCAATTTTGACAATTTTGACAATTTTGACAATTTTGACAATTTTGACAATTTTGACAATTTTGACAATTTTGACAATTTTGACAATTTTGACAATTTTGACAATTTTGACAATTTTGACAATTTTGACAATTTTGACAATTTTGACAATTTTGACAATTTTGACAATTTTGACAATTTTGACAATTTTGACAATTTTGACAATTTTGACAATTTTGACAATTTTGACAATTTTGACAATTTTGACAATTTTGACAATTTTGACAATTTTGACAATTTTGACAATTTTGACAATTTTGACAATTTTGACAATTTTGACAATTTTGACAATTTTGACAATTTTGACAATTTTGACAATTTTGACAATTTTGACAATTTTGACAATTTTGACAATTTTGACAATTTTGACAATTTTGACAATTTTGACAATTTTGACAATTTTGACAATTTTGACAATTTTGACAATTTTGACAATTTTGACAATTTTGACAATTTTGACAATTTTGACAATTTTGACAATTTTGACAATTTTGACAATTTTGACAATTTTGACAATTTTGACAATTTTGACAATTTTGACAATTTTGACAATTTTGACAATTTTGACAATTTTGACAATTTTGACAATTTTGACAATTTTGACAATTTTGACAATTTTGACAATTTTGACAATTTTGACAATTTTGACAATTTTGACAATTTTGACAATTTTGAAAATTGTCTTCTGACTTCTGGCTTCTGACTTCTGACTTCTGACATCTGACTTCTGATTTCTGAATGAAGCTGGATGATATCAGGTACGCCGTTTATACGCCAGAAATTTCCATCCTGGTTCTAGCTTGGACACTTTAACGTTACTGGTTACCGCACAATCGTTCACTTTGAACATTTTTGACCCACTTCTGTAAGTCCCCGTGCTCTGGAGTGTTCAGGGCTTTTGTTCGTCTCAACGAGACGCAACTTTTTTTCTTTGATTCTCTCTGAAACCTCTCCTTCGTGCCGAAAAATCGACCCAAAATGTTGATAAAGTTGATAAAGTTAGTAACGCCAAAAGACTCGCTAGACCCTTAGAACATACCCCAGAAAATAATACCCACCTCAGAAGTCGATTTCTGACCTAAAATTTACTCCAAAAATTACCCCAATAGTCCGAAAAACCCCGGAAAATGATCACACAAAAAAATTGACCCCGAAACACCCGGAAAATGATCACACCGCACCCCACGGCACTTGCATGCAAGCTACGCACCCAGGAAAAAAGTGCAAACTCGTCCAAACTTGTGCGAAACATGCGTGGATTAAAATTCCCATGTTTGACACACTTCCGTAAGTCCCCGAGCTTTGGGGTGTTCAGAGCTTTTGTTCTTCTCGACGAGAAGCAACTTTTCTTCTTTGAAACCAACTTTCTAGGACCACTCCTTCATGCCGAAAAATCGACCCAAAGTTTTGGGGTGATCGAGTTAGTAACGCCAAAACACTCGCTAGACCCCTAGAACATACCCCAGAACATCATACCCACCTCAGAAGTCGATTTCTGACCAAAAATTCACTCCAAAAATTACCCCAAATAGTCCGAAAACCCCGGAAAATGATCACACCAAAAAATCGACCCCAAAACACCCGGAAAATGATCACACCGCACCCCACGGCACTTGCATGCAAGCTACGCACCCAGGAAAAAAAGTGCAAACTCGCCCAAACTTGTGCGAAACAAGCGTGGATTGAAATTCCCATGTTTGACACACTTCCGTAAGTCCCCGAGCTTTGGGGTGTTCAGAGATTTTGTTCGTCTCGACAAGAAGCAACTTTTTTTCTTTGACACCAACTCTCTAGGACCACTCCTTCATGCCGAAAAATCGACTCAAAGTTTCGGGGTGATCGAGTTAGTAACGCCAAAACACCCGCTAGACCCGCTAGAACATACATCCAGAACATCATACCCACCTCAGAAGTCGATTTCTGACCTAAAAATTTACTCCAAAAAATTACCCCAATAGTCCGAAAAACCCCCGGAAAATGATCACACCAAAAAAATTTGACCCCCGAAACACCCGGAAAATGATCACACCGCACCCCACGGCACTTGCATGCAAGCTACGCACCCAGGAAAAAAAGTGCAAACTCGTCCAAACTTGTGCGAAACATGCGTGGATTAAAATTCCCATGTTTGACACACTTCCGTAAGTCCCCGAGCTTTGGGGTGTTAAGAGCTTTTGTTCTTCTCGACGAGAAGCAACTTTTCTTCTTTCAAACCAACTTTCTAGGACCACTCCTTCATGCCGAAAAATCGACCCAAAGTTTTGGGGTGTTCGAGTTAGTAACGCCAAAACACTCGCTAGAACATACGCCCAGAACATCATACCCACCTCAGAAGTCGATTTCTGACCAAAAATTCACTCCAAAAAATTACCCCAAATAGTCCGAAAAACCCCCGGAAAATGATCACACCAAAAAAAATCGACCCCCAAATCACCCGGAAAATGATCACACCGCACCCCACGGCCCTTGCATGCAAGCTACGCACCCAAGAAAAAAAGTGCAAACTCGCCCAAACTTGTGCGAAACATGCGTGGATTAAAATTCCCATGTTTTTCCCCCACTTCCGCAAGTCCCCGAGCTTTGGGGTGTTCAGAGATTTTGTTCGTCTCGACGAGACGCAACATTTCTTATTTGACAATTTTGACAATTTTGACAATTTTGACAATTTTGACAATTTTGACAATTTTGACAATTTTGACAATTTTGACAATTTTGACAATTTTGACAATTTTGACAATTTTGACAATTTTGACAATTTTGACAATTTTGACAATTTTGACAATTTTGACAATTTTGACAATTTTGACAATTTTGACAATTTTGACAATTTTGACAATTTTGACAATTTTGACAATTTTGACAATTTTGACAATTTTGACAATTTTGACAATTTTGACAATTTTGACAATTTTGACAATTTTGACAATTTTGACAATTTTGACAATTTTGACAATTTTGACAATTTTGACAATTTTGACAATTTTGACAATTTTGACAATTTTGACAATTTTGACAATTTTGACAATTTTGACAATTGTCGTCTGACTTCTGACTTCTGACTTCTGATTTCTGAATGAAGCTGGATGACATCAGGTACGCCGTTTATACGCCAGAAACCTCCATCCTGGTTCTAGCTTGGACACTTTAACGTTACTGGTTACCGCACACTCACTCACTTTGAACTTTGAACATTTTTGACCCACTTCTGTAAGTCCCCGTGCTCTGGAGTCAGGGCTTTTGTTTGTCTAAACGAGACACAACTTTTTTTCTTTGATACCAACTCTCTGAAACCTCTCCTTCATGCCAAAAAATCGACCCAAATTTTTGGGGTGATCGAGTTAGTAACGCCAAAACACTCGCTAGACCCCCTAAAACAAACCCCCAGAACATAATACCCACCTCAGAAGTCGATTTCTGACCAAAAATTCACTCCAAAAAAATACCCCAAATAGTCCGAAAAACCCCCGGAAAATGATCACACCAAAAAAATCGACCCCCAAAACAACCGGAAAATGATCACACCGCACCCCACGGCACTTGCATGCAAGCTTCGCACCCAAGAAAAAAAAGTGCAAACTCGCCCAAACTTGTGCGAAACATGCGTGGATTAAAATTCCCATGTTTGAGCCACTTCCGCAAGTCCCCGAGCTTTGGGGTGCTCAGAGATTTTGTTCGTCGCGACGAGACGCAACATTTCTTATTTAACAATTTTGACAATTTTGACAATTTTGACAATTTTGACAATTTTGACAATTTTGACAATTTTGACAATTTTGACAATTTTGACAATTTTGACAATTTTGACAACTTTGACAATTTTGACAATTTTGACAATTTTGACAATTTTGACAATTTTGACAATTTTGACAATTTTGACAATTTTGACAATTTTGACAATTTTGACAATTTTGACAATTTTGACAATTTTGACAATTTTGACAATTTTGACAATTTTGACAATTTTGACAATTTTGACAATTTTGACAATTTTGACAATTTTGACAACTTTGACAATTTTGACAATTTTGACAATTTTGACAATTTTGACAATTTTGACAATTTTGACAATTTTGACAATTTTGACAATTTTGACAATTTTGACAATTTTGACAATTTTGACAATTTTGACAATTTTGACAATTTTGACAATTTTGACAATTTTGACAATTTTGACAATTTTGAAAATTGTCTTCTGACTTCTGGCTTCTGACTTCTGACTTCTGACATCTGACTTCTGATTTCTGAATGAAGCTGGATGATATCAGGTACGCCGTTTATACGCCAGAAATTTCCATCCTGGTTCTAGCTTGGACACTTTAACGTTACTGGTTACCGCACAATCGTTCACTTTGAACATTTTTGACCCACTTCTGTAAGTCCCCGTGCTCTGGAGTGTTCAGGGCTTTTGTTCGTCTCAACGAGACGCAACTTTTTTTCTTTGATTCTCTCTGAAACCTCTCCTTCGTGCCGAAAAATCGACCCAAAATGTTGATAAAGTTGATAAAGTTAGTAACGCCAAAAGACTCGCTAGACCCCTTAGAACATACCCCCAGAAAATAATACCCACCTCAGAAGTCGATTTCTGACCTAAAAATTTACTCCAAAAAATTACCCCAATAGTCCGAAAAACCCCCGGAAAATGATCACACAAAAAAAAATTGACCCCCGAAACACCCGGAAAATGATCACACCGCACCCCACGGCACTTGCATGCAAGCTACGCACCCAGGAAAAAAAGTGCAAACTCGTCCAAACTTGTGCGAAACATGCGTGGATTAAAATTCCCATGTTTGACACACTTCCGTAAGTCCCCGAGCTTTGGGGTGTTCAGAGCTTTTGTTCTTCTCGACGAGAAGCAACTTTTCTTCTTTGAAACCAACTTTCTAGGACCACTCCTTCATGCCGAAAAATCGACCCAAAGTTTTGGGGTGATCGAGTTAGTAACGCCAAAACACCCGCTAGACCCGCTAGAACATACATCCAGAACATCATACCCACCTCAGAAGTCGATTTCTGACCTAAAAATTTACTCCAAAAAATTACCCCAATAGTCCGAAAAACCCCCGGAAAATGATCACACCAAAAAAAATTTGACCCCCGAAACACCCGGAAAATGATCACACCGCACCCCACGGCACTTGCATGCAAGCTACGCACCCAGGAAAAAAAGTGCAAACTCGTCCAAACTTGTGCGAAACATGCGTGGATTAAAATTCCCATGTTTGACACACTTCCGTAAGTCCCCGAGCTTTGGGGTGTTAAGAGCTTTTGTTCTTCTCGACGAGAAGCAACTTTTCTTCTTTGAAACCAACTTTCTAGGACCACTCCTTCATGCCGAAAAATCGACCCAAAGTTTTGGGGTGTTCGAGTTAGTAACGCCAAAACACTCGCTAGAACATACGCCCAGAACATCATACCCACCTCAGAAGTCGATTTCTGACCAAAATTCACTCCAAAAATTACCCCAAATAGTCCGAAAAACCCCGGAAAATGATCACACCAAAAAAATCGACCCCAAATCACCCGGAAAATGATCACACCGCACCCCACGGCCCTTGCATGCAAGCTACGCACCCAAGAAAAAGTGCAAACTCGCCCAAACTTGTGCGAAACATGCGTGGATTAAAATTCCCATGTTTTCCCCACTTCCGCAAGTCCCCGAGCTTTGGGGTGTTCAGAGATTTTGTTCGTCTCGACGAGACGCAACATTTCTTATTTGACAATTTTGACAATTTTGACAATTTTGACAATTTTGACAATTTTGACAATTTTGACAATTTTGACAATTTTGACAATTTTGACAATTTTGACAATTTTGACAATTTTGACAATTTTGACAATTTTGACAATTTTGACAATTTTGACAATTTTGAAAATTTTGACAATTTTGACAATTTTGACAATTTTGACAATTTTGACAATTTTGACAATTTTGACAATTTTGACAATTTTGACAATTTTGACAATTTTGACAATTTTGACAATTTTGACAATTTTGACAATTTTGACAATTTTGACAATTTTGACAATTTGACAATTTTGACAATTTTGACAATTTTGACAATTTTGACAATTTTGACAATTTTGACAATTTTGACAATTTTGACAATTTTGACAATTTTGACAATTTTGACAATTGTCGTCTGACTTCTGACTTCTGACTTCTGATTTCAGAATGAAGCTGGATGACATCAGGTACGCCGTTTATACGCCAGAAATCTCCATCCTGGTTCTAGCTTGGACACTTTAACGTTATTGGTTACCGCACACTCGTTCACTTTGAACATTGAACATTTTTGACCCACTTCCGTAAGTCCCCGTGCTCTGGAGTCAGGGCTTTTGTTTGTCTAAACGAGACACAACTTTTTTTCTTTGATACCAACTCTCTGAAACCTCTCCTTCATGCCAAAAAATCGACCCAAATTTTTGGGGTAATCGAGTTAGTAACGCCAAAACACTCGCTAGACCCCCTAGAACATACCCCCAGAACATCATACCCACCTCAGAAGTCGATTTCTGACCAAAAATTCACTCCAAAAAAATACCCCAAATAGTCCGAAAAACCCCGGAAAATGATCACACCAAAAAATCGACCCCAAAACAACCGGAAAATGATCACACCGCACCCACGGCACTTGCATGCAAGCTTCGCACCCAAGAAAAAAAAGTGCAAACTCGCCCAAACTTGTGCGAAACATGCGTGGATTAAAATTCCCATGTTTGAGCCACTTCCGCAAGTCCCCGAGCTTTGGGGTGCTCAGAGATTTTGTTCGTCGCGACGAGACGCAACATTTCTTATTTAACAATTTTGACAATTTTGACAATTTTGACAATTTTGACAATTTTGACAATTTTGACAATTTTGACAATTTTGACAATTTTGACAATTTTGACCAATTTTGACAATTTTGACAATTTTGACAATTTTGACAATTTTGACAATTTTGACAATTTTGACAATTTTGACAATTTTGACAATTTTGACAATTTTGACAATTTTGACAATTTTGACAATTTTGACAATTTTGACAATTTTGACAATTTTGACAATTTTGACAATTTTGACAATTTTGACAATTTTGACAATTTTGACAATTTTGACAATTTTGACAATTTTGACAATTGTCTTCTGACTTCTGACTTCTGACTTCTGACTTCTGATTTCTGAATGAAGCTGGATGACATCAGGTACGCCGTTTATGCGCCAGAAACCTCCATCCTGGTTCTAGCTTAGACACTTTAAGGCTATCGGGCAGCAAATCCAAATTTTTTGGGAGAATATTTATTTCTCGAATTCTAAGATGTTTTTCAAAAAACCGTCTTTAACATATGTTGACAACATCCCAAAGTATCTCTGGGTAAAATTTGAACATGATTCATTGAGTTTTACGTAAAATATTGGCTATTAAGTGGCATATTTTGGTAGTATGTCGAATTCGCATGAATATTTTGTACTTATAAAACACAAATTTAGGCATGATATTTTATTAGGTTGTAGTCGAGATAATTCCCTACAATTTGGTGTATAGAAAGTCATAGTTTGCCTAACAAATATTTGCATATTTGGCTATTTCCGAAAAAAAATTGAAAGCAAATATTCCCACGTGTTTTTTTGCACTCTCACGCTCTCTCCCGCTTTTCTGCTGTTGGGTTCGGTTACAGTGATGCCAGAATAATTTCTTCTATTTCTTCGTAAAAGTTTATGGTACAATATTTTTGATTTTGAACATAATATTTGGTGAAACTATTTATTGGGGAAAGTCGACAAATAGCATGTCGGTGGTCAGTTATGTCGATTTCTTGTTATGTCGACTAAGGGTTTTGTGATCATGGTATGTTGATTGTCGAAAAATATTTTATCATCAAACTTTCGGACATCTACTAGTATGAGGTATTTTCGACTTAGAGGTCATGCTTGCGTAGCTTCAGGGTGTCTCGGGGAATTTTGTATGTAGTGATGTTTTAGGTCATCCAAAGATACTCTATTGTTCCTGTAGAGATGTTTGAAGTTCTCCAAGAACTTCCGGAAGTTACGGCCCAAGGATCTACCGTCGTAACAAGATAGAGGTGGTTGGTTCCTGACCTCACGTCATATACGGATAGCCTCAGGGAGGTTCAGGGACTTGTCAAGCGATACGTGGTGATGTTCTGGGTCTTCTGTAGAGTCCCGGGAGTTACGGCCCATGGATCTACCGTCGTAACAAAGTAGAGGTCGGTAGTTTTTGACCTCAGATCATATCCGGATATCTTCAGGGAGACTCAGGGACATGTCTACCGATACGTGGTGATGTTCTGGGTCTTCTGTAGAGTCCCGGGAGTTACGGCCCATGGATCTACCGTCGTAACAAAGTAGAGGTCGGTAGTTGTTGACCTCAGATCATATCCGGATATCTTCAGGGAGACTCAGGAACTTGTCTACCGATACGTGGTGATGTTCTGGGTCTTCTGTAGAGTCCCGGGAGTTATGGCCCATGGATCTGCCGTCGTAACAAAGTAGAGGTCGGTAGTTGTTGACCTCAGATCATATCCGGATATCTTCAGGGAGACTCAGGGACTTGTCTACCGATACGTGGTGATGTTCTGGGTCTTCTGTAGAGTCCCGGGAGTTATGGCCCATGGATCTGCCGTCGTAACAAGGCGGAGGTGGGTAGTTTTTGACCTCAGATCATATCCGGATATCTTCAGGGAGGTTCAGGGACTTGTCTACCGATACGAGGTATTGTTCTGGGTCTTCTGTAGAGTCCCGGGAATTACGGCCCATGGATCTACCGTCGTAACAAAGTAGAGGTCGGTAGTTGTTGACCTCAGATCATATCCGGATATCTTCAGGGAGACTCAGGGACTTGTCTACCGATACGTGGTGATGTTCTGGGTCTTCTATAGAGGTTCAAGGACTTGCCTACTGATACGTGATGATGATCTGAATCCTCTGTGGAGTCCCGGGAGTTACGGCCCATGGGTCTACCGTCGTAACAAAGTAGAGGTCGGTAGTTTTTGACCTCAGATCATATCCGGATATCTTCAGGGAGGTTCAGGGACGTGTCTACCGATACGTAGTGATGTTCTGGGTCTTCTGTAAAGTCCCGGGAGTTATGGCCCATGGATCTACCGTCGTAACAAGGCAGAGGTCGGTGGTTTTTGACCCCAGATCATATCCGGATATCTCCAGGGAGGTTCAGGGACTTGTCTACCGATACGTGGTGATGTTCTGGGTCTTCTATAGAGGATTGCCTCATGGAGGTTCAGGGACTTGCCTACTGATACGTGATGATGATCTGGATCCTCTGTGGAGTCCCGGCCCATGGGTCTACCGTCGTAACAAAGTAGAGGTCGGTAGTTTTTGACCTCAGATCATATCCGGATATCTTCAGGGAGGTTCAGGGACTTGTCTACCGATACGTAGTGATGTTCTGGGTCTTCTGTAAAGTCCCGGGAGTTATGGCCCATGGATCTACCGTCGTAATAAGGCAGAGGTCGGTGGTTTTTGACCTAAGATCATATCCGGCTATCTTCAGGGAGGTTCAGGGACTTGTCTACCGATACGTGGTGATGTTCTGGGTCTTCTGTAGAGTCCCGGGAGTTATGGCCCATGGATCTGCCGTCGTAACAAGACGGAGGTGGGTAATTTTTGACCTCAGATCATATCCGGATATCTTCAGGGAGTTTCAGGGACTTGTCTACCGATACGAGGTATTGTTCTGGGTCTTCTGTAGAGTCCCGGGAATTACGGCCCATGGATCTACCGTCGTGACAATGCAGAGGTCGGTGGTTGTTGACCTCAGAATCATATCCGGATATCTTCAGGGAGGTTCACGGACTTGTCTACCGATACGTGGTGATGTTCTGGGTCTTCTATACAGTCTAGGGAGTTACGGCCCATGAATCTACCGTCGTAACAAGGCAGTGGTCGGTTGTTTTTGACCCCAGATCATATCTGGATAGCCTCATTGAGGTTCAGGGACTTGCACTGATACGTGATGATGATCTGGATACTCTGTAGAGTCCCGGGAGTTACGGCCCATGGGTCTACCGTCGTAACAAAGTAGGGGTCGGTAGTTTTTGACCTCAGATCATATCCGGATAGCCTCAAGGAGATTCTAATACTAGTCTACCAAAATGTAAAGGTATTTTTGATCTTCTGTAGTGTCCCAGGAGTAAACAATATAAAAATAAAAACACAAAAATACAAAAATACAAAAATACAAAAATACAAAATACAAAAATACAAAAATACAAAAATACAAAAATACAAAAATACAAAAATACAAAATACAAAAATACAAAAATACAAAAATACAAAATACAAAAATACAAAAATACAAAAATACAAAAATACAAAAATACAAAAATACAAAAATACAAAAATACAAAAATACAAAATACAAAAATACAAAAATACAAAAATACAAAAATACAAAAATACAAAAATACAAAATACAAAAATACAAAAATACAAAATACAAAAATACAAAATACAAAAATACAAAAATACAAAAATACAAAAATACAAAAATACAAAAATACAAAAATACAAAAATACAAAAATACAAAAATACAAAATACAAAAATACAAAAATACAAAAATACAAAATACAAAAATACAAAAATACAAAAATACAAAAATACAAAATACAAAAATACAAAAATACAAAAATACAAAAATACAAAAATACAAAAATACAAAATACAAAAATACAAAAATACAAAATACAAAAATACAAAAATACAAAAATACAAAATACAAAAATACAAAAATACAAAAATACAAAAATACAAAAATACAAAAATACAAAAATACAAAAATACAAAAATACAAAAATACAAAAATACAAAATACAAAAATACAAAAATACAAAAATACAAAAATACAAAAATACAAAATACAAAAATACAAAAATACAAAAATACAAAAATACAAAATACAAAAATACAAAAATACAAAAATACAAAAATACAAAAATACAAAATACAAAATACAAAAATACAAAAATACAAAATACAAAATACAAAAATACAAAAATACAAAAATACAAAAATACAAAAATACAAAAATACAAAAATACAAAAATACAAAAATACAAAATACAAAAATACAAAAATACAAAAATACAAAAATACAAAAATACAAAATACAAAATAAAAATACAAAAATACAAAATACAAAAATACAAAATACAAAATACAAAAATACAAAAATACAAAAATACAAAATACAAAAATAAAATACAAAAATACAAAATACAAAAATACAAAAATACAAAAATACAAAAATACAAAAATACAAAAATACAAAAATACAAAAATACAAAATACAAAAATACAAAAATACAAAAATACAAAAATACAAAAATACAAAAATACAAAAATACAAAAATACAAAAATACAAAAATACAAAAATACAAAAATACAAAAATACAAAAATACAAAAATACAAAATACAAAATACAAAATACAAAAATACAAAAATACAAAATACAAAAATACAAAAATACAAAAATACAAAAATACAAAAATACAAAAATACAAAAATACAAAATACAAAAATACAAAATACAAAAATACAAAAATACAAAAATACAAAAATACAAAAATACAAAAATACAAAAATACAAAAATACAAAAATACAAAAATACAAAAATACAAAAATACAAAAATACAAAATACAAAATACAAAAATACAAAAATACAAAAATACAAAATACAAAAATACAAAAATACAAAAATACAAAAATACAAAAATACAAAAATACAAAATACAAAAATACAAAAATACAAAAATACAAAAATACAAAATACAAAAATACAAAAATACAAAATACAAAAATACAAAATACAAAAATACAAAAATACAAAAATACAAAATACAAAAATACAAAAATACAAAAATACAAAAATACAAAAATACAAAAATACAAAAATACAAAAATACAAAATACAAAAATACAAAAATACAAAAATACAAAAATACAAAAATACAAAAATACAAAATACAAAAATACAAAAATACAAAAATACAAAATACAAAATACAAAAATACAAAAATACAAAATACAAAAATACAAAAATACAAAAATACAAAAATACAAAAATACAAAATACAAAAATACAAAAATACAAAAATACAAAATACAAAATACAAAAATACAAAATACAAAAATACAAAAATACAAAAATACAAAATACAAAAATACAAAATACAAAAATACAAAAATACAAAAATACAAAAATACAAAAATACAAAAATACAAAAATACAAAAATACAAAAATACAAAAATACAAAATACAAAAATACAAAAATACAAAAATACAAAAATACAAAATACAAAATACAAAAATACAAAAATACAAAAATACAAAATACAAAAATACAAAAATACAAAAATACAAAAATACAAAATACAAAATACAAAAATACAAAAATACAAAAATACAAAAATACAAAAATACAAAAATACAAAAATACAAAATACAAAAATACAAAAATACAAAAATACAAAAATACAAAAATACAAAATACAAAAATACAAAAATACAAAATACAAAAATACAAAAATACAAAAATACAAAAATACAAAATACAAAAATACAAAAATACAAAATACAAAAATACAAAAATACAAAATACAAAAATACAAAAATACAAAAATACAAAAATACAAAAATACAAAAATACAAAAATACAAAAATACAAAAATACAAAATACAAAAATACAAAATACAAAAATACAAAAATACAAAAATACAAAATACAAAAATACAAAAATACAAAATACAAAATACAAAAATACAAAATACAAAAATACAAAAATAAAAATACAAAAATACAAAATACAAAATACAAAAATACAAAATACAAAAATACAAAAATACAAAAATACAAAAATACAAAATACAAAAATACAA